>NC_057850.1:93617511-93919769 GCF_015237465.2 Chelonia mydas
CTAAATTTTTTACATGATCAAATGAAAATCCTTTCATTTTACACCACAAGCCTGTCTTTGCCCATGTTTCAAGCTAAAGGGGAATTTTAAATATAATAAAATTGTGTGTCTGATTTCCCCGTCCTAGGCAGACACAGATGGGAGCACAGCTTGATGAAAACGGCAGTGCATTTAAAGCTTGGATTTCTGTAGGTTAGTACACATCTCGTTATCCTGACAATTCATAAAGTGACTGACAGACACGTGCCCTTCTATTAAGTCTAACTGATCAAACCACCAGAAATTTGGCAGCTTAATGTTCCATACCAGGCACTAGTGAGCCCTGTCTTTCATGGGGTATGTAGGTATCATCTCCAGTTCCATTTCCCACTAGACCATTTCTCAACAAAGTGTTTGGCTACTATTGTAGCAACAGAAACTACTGACAATATAAGACTATGGAAAATTAAGTCATATGGGGTGGTGGTTAAAAGTGAATTCTATGCAACAGAATTCGGGGGGGGGGGGGGTTAAAAAAAATCTAGATTTTTCTAAACACAACACAATGAGCAGTGAAGTCCCAAAAAAGCCACTTTAACTTTTGACCTTGTACAAAATTATATATTCAGACTCTAATAACTAACTGAAAAGACTGATATCTTAACTGAAATCTCCACAGCAGAATAAAAAGGCAGAATCACAGATAATGGATAAAGCAGCAAGATATTCCTCACTGCTCAGACTCACATTTTGAGTATTTAGCACTGAGTTGTGCCAACACTGAAAGTTACTGGAAACTCAAGTGGCCTGCTATTAAGTGAAGTGTTTTGTAACATAATACAACTGTACCTGCACCATGTTTAAAGAAGTTTTGAAACAAAATATAAAATAACTACAAGCATCTCACTCTTCAAATGTAAGACAACAAAGACTAAAAGGTCTGGAAAGTCTTCCACAGCTTAAAAAAAAGTGTTTAAAAAGATAACTCAATTTTCTATTTACAACCAAAGTTAAAATATGTATTTCTATTTATTATAAATGAAAAGAGGAAATTCATATTGGGGGGGAGGGGGAAAAAAACCATACTACACACCTGCAATTTTTACATTTGCTAAGTAAAAGTACACATGTTTCTCTCTTCTACAGGAAGATAGTCATTTCAAGGGACAGTAGGAGAATCTCTTTCCTAAAGAAAATGAAAATGCAGGATTCCAAATTTGTCAATTACCACAGCTCAAAGAAAATGAGCTTTCTGAAAATAAGTTCAGAAAAATAAGTTTCTGAAAATAAGTTCTTAAGCTCTATGATGGACTCATCTGCCACCCTTTCACTGCAAAGTCTCTCAAGTCATGCATTTAGTTTGTGTTCTGCACTACAGCTTCTGCACAAAGCCAGATGTTACTAAACTATTTTAAAAGAAGCAACTTTCTTCTACAACAGGGAAAAGAATGCTGTAGCTGCTGACTCAAATTCAATTTACCTGTAGATTAATACCAACACAAAATCTTCTATTTAAGATTATCCATATTTATATTTAGAACTACTTCTCTTAATTCAGTGTTATAGCATGTAATATATTAAGTGATTAAGCTGCCTTATACAGAAGACATTATTATATATATTATATTGTAATATGTCCTTTAAAAACATCAAAGCTAGAAAAACTCATGGCTCACTATCCAACTGAATCTTATATAGCTTCAGTACTGAGAGAAAGAGGAGCATAAGTTTGTTTGCTATGGAAATCTCCGTGGCATCAATGCCAACCAAAGAATCACAGGTTATCCCTTGAGATCTCAACTCTGGAAAAAATGTAGTCCCGTTCAGTGTCATGGGGTTGTATTAAAAATGACTTTCATGATTAAATAGCTAATGAAAATGCATTCCACTGACAAATATCCCTCTTTCTATCAGTGCTAACAATGGCTCCATTAACTTTTCTTCCACAGTCTACAACTTGTAGGTTCAAACGCAAGTATCAACACCAACCCTTGCTCAAAAATTTCTTTTTAAATAAAATGTTTTTCTCTTTAAAAAATAAGTCACAATCTGCACTTAAGGTCTGGTCTTCACTGGCAAGTTTTTTCATCCGAAGGAAACTTTTGGCGACAAAACAGCAGAGGCGTACGTGCTGAAAAGCACTTTTGCGCTGAAAATCCTCAGTTGCAGCGCTGTAATAAAACCACCCCAATGAGAGTTATTGGGCTTTTTGCGCCGAGACTTTGGCCCCTTAGTGCCAGTGTAGACACCGTGCTTGATTTTAGCATTGCTATTGGCCTCCGGACGGTCATCCTGACCACTCTGGTCAGCAGTTTCAACTCTGCTGACCTGACGCCAGGTAAACAACATTCTGCCACTCCCCCTTTAAAGCCAAGGGAATTTTGAAATTCTACTTCCTGTTTGCTCAGCGTGCAGAGCTCACATCGCATTTTCTCAGCTGACCATGGAGGCTCCATGCAGCAAACCATCTCCCGCTTGGACCACTGCAGAGCTACTGGATCTGATAAATGTTTTGGGGGAGGAGGCTGTCCAGCCCCAGCTGGGCTTCAGCTGAAGGAATTTTGATACCTACGGCCAGATTGCACGCAGCTTGCATGAAAAAGGTATGACCAGGACACGCTGCAGGACAGAGCAAAGGTGAAGGAGCTGAGGAACGCATACCACAAGACGAGGGAGGCAAACTGTCTCTCCGGTGCTGTGCCCCAGACCTGTCGTTTTTATAAGGAGTTGGACGCTATCCTAGGTGGCGACCCCACCTCCATTGCAAAGAGCACCATTGATACTTCAGCAGGTCTGGAGCCAGTGGGAAGTGGACCTAACCCAGAGGTCATTGATGAAGATGTGGAGCCCGAAGATGATGTGGAGCCCAGTCAGAAGCTGTCCTCCACTCCAGTCTCTGAAGTTGCTCTCTAGCGAACCAGACGCAGGAGAGGAGACCCCTGGTAAGTGCTTTGTGAATTTCTGAAGCGGGTTGAAGGCAGAGAAATGTAGAAGGCTGGCTTTGTTTCTGTGTGCTGGGCATTTCCCTGCACAGTTAGGCGGAACAGGCAGATGATGCACGCCAAGATTTCGTGGGAATCCTCCATAGAGATCTCTAGGAAACTTTCCTGGAGGTACTCAGCAATCCTCTGCCAGAGGTTCCTTGGCAGAGCTGCTTTTGTTCCTTCCCCCATTGAGAGACACTTTCCCACACCACTCTGCAATTACTTGGGCATGGAGCACACAGGCTAGCAACATAGGAATCGGGTAGAAGCTGCAAGCATGTAGCAGATCCACCCTTGCTTCCCTGCTTACCCTCAGGAGTGAGATATCTTCCATAGTGACCATCAACCGTGGAAAATAGTGAGAAAGTTTAGAGTGTTGCTCCCTGTAAGTGTCCCGCAACCTTTTCAGACTGCTTTTCTGCATAAACAAGGCCCCTGCTCCTGGCTTCACTCACCATTCATGGGGTCTTCTGCCTCATGTGTGCTTCCTAGTATCACCAAAAAAGTGATAGGTATGTTACCAGCAGTGTATTAATGTTACTGTTTCAGTGCTCCGTGTGTAGTTGACAATAGTGCTTCTGTTTATTGTTAATTATGCCTATCCAGACTTGACCTTGAGAATCAACCCCCCAACAGCAACAGAGCATCTGCACAAGACAATAAAACAGCTGAGATGGACCAAGGAAGATATGTTCCAGGTGGTGCTGCAGCAGTCAGAGGCAGAAAACACTGAACGCAAGAAGTGGAGGGAAAGCAAAAAGCAGAAAAAACAAGAGAAGAATTCTTACAATTGGGATGCCAGAGAGAGGCTGGAGTGCTGGAGCATCAAACAAACATGCTCCAGACTCTCGTAACACTGCAGACTGAGCAGATGTGTGCCCGCCCTCCCCTTCAGCACATTCAGAACTCTTTCTCATGCACTCCCCAAACTCTCCCTACACAGTCCTTTCTGGCACTTGACGCTTTACTCAACACTTCATCCTCGCAGACAGCTTTTCAAATGAAAGCTGGACCTATACTCAGCTATGAAAATCATCCCCCCGCCTGTACCTTCTCCCCCACCAAAAGTGTGTCTGTGTGTATGTGTCAATGTGGTGTTGTGGTTTATTTGGCAATAAAAGCAAAGTTTTTTGAATTATAAGCACTCTTTATTTGTTTCCATGCAAGGTATGATAGATACCTCATAGCACCTGGAAGTCAACAGGCACTTTTATTAGTTCCTTACGTTGAATCCTAGGTCTTAACCACAACTGTTTCCTAGCATACCAAATGTAATTAATCATTGCAGTACCAAGCATAGCAACAAACATTAGTGATTTTCATCTTCAAAGTGTTGCCTCAAGGCATCCCTGATTCTTGTTGAGCCCCTCTAATAGCCCTGGTATCTGGCTGTTCAAAATCAGATTAATGTGAATCATAAACCATTCAAAATCAGCAGCCAGGCGTTCTGCCTCGGCAGTCCACCCCTGAGTAAACCGTTCGCCTTTCCCTTCACAAATCTTACGCAGCGTACAACATGCAGCTATAACAATGGGAATATTTTCCTCATTCAGGTCTAGCCTGCCATTTAGGCATCACCAGTGTGCCTTTAATTGGCCAAACACACGTTCAACGGTCACTCTGCTCTACTCAGCCTGTTGTCGAACAGCTCCTTACTGTTATCTAGGTTTCCAGTGTACGGCTTCATGAGCCACGGCATTAAGGGGTATGCTGGGTCTCCCAGGATCACTATGGGCATTTTGACTTCCCCTACAGTGATCTTCTGGTCTGGAAAGAACATCCCTGCTTGCAGCTTTCTGTACAGGCCAGTGTTTCTAAATATACATGTGTCATGCACCTTTCCAGACCACCCCGCATTAATGTCAGCGAAATGCCACTGTAATCCACAAGCGCCTGAAAAAACATGGAGAAGTATCCCTTCCAATTGATCGCAAAGTGGTCCGGTGCCAGATTTGGAATATGCATGCCATTTATCTTCCCTCCACGGTTAGGGAAACCCATTTCTGCAACACCATCCACAATTTCACGCACACTGCCAAGAGTCACGGTCTTTTGCAGCAGGATGCGATTAATAGACTTGCACACTTGCGTTAACACAGGCACAACAGTCGACTTCCCCACTCCAAACTAGTTTGCGAGTCGCCAGTTTCCACACTGCGATTGCCACATGCTTCTCTACCGAGAGGGCAGATCTCATTTGGGAGTCCTTTTGGGTCATTTGCACGGCAGGGCTGGGGCGAGCTCAGCACACAGTTCCAGGGCATCTGAAAGTTCTGCAGCCACTGCTTGTCACCCCAGACTTTCATAACAATGCAATCCCACCACTCTGTGCTCTAGTTTCCCGAGCCCAAAAGCGACGTTCCACTGTGTTCAGTTCCTCTGTGAATGTCAAAAGCAATCTAATGTTGCTGCTTTGAATGTCGGACACCACGTCAGGCAATTGTAACTGCTGCTGCCTTTGTAACTGCAAGAATAACTCCACTGCCACTTGCAATGTGCTAGTGAGAGCTAGCAGAGCAGTGGAGAGCAGTGCAGGATACATTCCTGCAGATAGATGTGGCGGGGAAAGCAAAACAAGGGACGTTGAAAAATGCCGCGAACTGAAGACAGAAGCACACGGAATGCTGGGACGGGTCATGGGTCAATGAAGCCTCATCCGCTGCGATCCCCTTTGCCTTCCCACAAAACCTAGTGGCAGAAGGGGGAGAGCTGCACCGTGGGATAGCTACCCACAGTGCACTGCTCTCATTGGCGATGCAAGTGCCGCAAGTGTGAGCATGCTATCCCGCCAGTGGAAGACAATGTGAACACATAACAGCGGTTTTCTTTAAGCTCTTGGCGAAAAAAACTCTGCCAGTGTAGACATAGCCTAAGATTAATAAAAAGAAAAGGAGTACTTGTGGCACCTGAGAGACTAACAAATTTATCTGAGCATAAGCTTTCGTGAGCTACAGCTCACTTCATCGGATGCTGGACTGAATGCATCCGATGAAGTGAGCTGTAGCTCACGAAAGCTTATGCTCAAATAAATTTGTTAGTCTCTAAGGTGCCAAAAGTACTCCTTTTCTTTTTGCAAATACAAACTAACACGGCTGCTACTCTGAAACCTAAGATTAATATGAATCATAAACCATTCAAAAAAAGTTTTGAAAAGGTATTTGGTTAAAGCCTGTCCTTACAGATCTGTATGAGAGGATTAGACGACTGTGGATGCTTATATTTATTCTTCCACCATCAAGCTGCACCCAGATTTTTCAGAATCTGTAAATAATTTATACTAGGAAAAAAATTAGTAAGTTTTACTTGTAAAGCCCAATCAAGGACTAGCATTCCCATGACAAAACTTCTTTACAATGCAATCCCCAAACAATTTTTACTTGTTTAAAATATTAGTTAGTAAGGAACTATTTTAATAAATAACTCTCTCTTAGGTCTTGCATTTAACACAACTTCTGGGGAAAACTGCCAGTAATTGATTTTAGTACTGTCATATAACAAAGCACTTCTGTAAATAACAACAAATTATCTTTAACTTTAAAACGTACAAAAGGTATTTCTTTCAAAATAAGGTGCAGTAGCTAAAATAAGAGTGTTTTTATGGAAAGCTCAAGCCATCTTTAGCCATCACAATTTCAAAGGGTCTGTAAAATTTACGTATTTCATTCTAAGCTTTCCTGCAACTTTTCCACTTCTGTTCCCACAAAAAGATGATCCTGATGTATGTCGGCCACAACGTTACTAGATTATCACATGTAGCATATTTTACCTGATTGTTGCCTGTGAACAAACAGTTTAGGAATATTAATCTTCAGAGACAATAGTCAGAATAATAAAATGTTAATCAAAAATAATTAAGAAAGCATTTGGGTCCCCACCCTTCCCCCGACCGTATTTGAGAAGAAGATCTGAATACATGCAAGTCAAAACTAGCAAAATACAGACAAAAGGTCCTCTTCTGTGAAGATCATCATTAAATGACTCACTTCAATAAATAAGGCTATTTGGAAATTCTACAGAATTCTTTAAACTAGGCAACTTAGTCTTTTTTCTTATCAAATATATGTTTCTGTCCATGTTCTCCATCTGAAAGTTCTGCAGATTTTTCTTTGTTTTCCTGCTCTTGTTCTTCCTCACTGCCTTCATCTGTAAGTTCCCTATCTCCAGTTTCCTTTTTAGATGTCTCATTTTCCTCTACACCTCCATCGGTATCAGCTGTGCAGATTCCATAACACATGAGGCTAATGACACCCAGTGGCAGACCAAAGAGAAAGCAGCCCAGAAGTGGAGAACTCTTGAATACAGACTGTTGAAATATAATTGAAGTCAAAAGCACTTTAGGGGATATTTAAGATACCTTACAGCATTTCTTACAAGTTTCACTATATTTATTTCTGAACACCCTAATAGATTAAATCAGTTTTCTTGGAAAAGGTGTAAGAGCCATTATGCCAATGCTGTTTTTAACTTATGAAAATCTTTGAACCTGAAGAGAAATGGTTTCACTAGGAAGCTGAAAAGTAGTATGACAACTATGTATTCTGTAATTTGAAAAGAGGCATGAGAAACTGTTGAGTTTCATATTGAGACTCATATTCAGTTAAAAACACACTGAAGTTTGGAATGTGCCAGCATAGAACCTAATACTAAAGTTGCCTGACACTTCCCATTAAATGACCCTGTCTTTAAGTACTTTGCCAAACTTTAACTGTTTGGGGCTGAAAGTTTCAAAGCCAGGTTTAGGCTGGCTTTAGGCTGATTTTTATATATTACTTACTTACACACACAGACACTTGGCATTGAAAATATATACATCATATATAAAGAGAGATATAGATATATACATTTTATCCAAAACAGTTGAGACATTTCTGAGAATGAGTTTCTAGGGAAAGTAACATTTTTATATGTTAAAAGAATTCTGGCAATCTTTTCTTTGGAAAGCTCTAGTGCCCCAGGCTTCACAGCCTTTGTGCAGAGATGGCCTTTTAACATTCCCAGGAAAATCTGTCCGCATTTGGCCAAGTTGTAAGCCTACCTCAGTTAGTACAAGCTCAGTAGAGACTTGCTAGAGTTTAACAACTAAAATCTCAAAGATTCCATCCTCACTAAGCATGCTTGAGCATGCTCCCACTTTGTTTCTCCAATGTTGGAAGTTATGGAGTAAATGAGGCAGGGGACAGAAGGAAGAAAAAGGATGGTCTCATGGTTTAGACCGTTGAATGTTGCTTTTGAAAACTGGATTCTATCCCTGTCTCTGACACAGACTTCTTATTTTATGCTAGGCAAGTAATTTAAACCAACCTTTCATGGGTGGGCACTAATTGAGCGTTTCTTATTGTAGGAATATCTGACTTGAGATATTTGGTATGATTTGAAAAAGTGCGGAGCACTCTCAGCTGCAACTGAACTTGGTGGGAGCCGTATTCTGAACATATGAAGTGCTATATAATTTTAAATACTCTGAAAATCAGGTCCCAGATGTCTTAAATCAGGCACTCTAACCTAGTGGATAGTTTTAACCTTAATCTCTCTGTGCCTCAGCCCCGCATCTGTAAAATGGTGAGAGGAGTTATTTAAGTTAAGAGCCAATGTGGGAACAAGAACAAATGGATATAAAATGGCCATCAACAAGTTTAGGCTTGAAATTAGATGAAGGTTTCTAACCATCAGAGGAGTGAAGTTCTGGAACAGCATTCAAAGGGGAGCAGGGGAGGGGGCAAAAAACCTAACTGGCTTCAAGACTGAGCTTGATAAGTTTATGGACAGATTTGTATGATGAAACTGCCTACAATAAAAAGTGGCCCATCTGAGGCTGTTAGTAAATATGTCCAACGGCCAGATACGGGACACTAATGGGGGGCTCTGAATTACTACCACGAATTCTTTCACAGGTGTCTGGCTGGTGGATCTTGCTGATATGCTCAGGGTTTAACTGATTACCATATTTGGGGTCGGGAAGGAATCCTCCCCTTCCCCGCAAGTCAGATTGGCAGAGACCCTGTGGGGTTTTTGCTTTCGTCTGCAGCATGGAGCAAAGGTCACTAGAGTAAATGGTGGATTCTCTGTAATTTGAAGTCTTTAAATAGTGATTTAAAGACATCAATAACTCAGTGGTTATGGTCTATTACAGCCGTGGGTGGCTGAGTCAGATGATGTACAGGAAGTCAGACAATGATTATGATCTTCCCTTCTTGTCTTAAAGTCTAAGAGTATCTCACAGGGGTGTTGTGAAGACAGAGTAACTAAAGTTTGTGAAGCACTCAAACTGTAGTCATGAGAACCACCTAAAAGCCTATAAAAAATTAATAATTTGTCTTCAGGCAGGGTGCAAATAATATGCAGTAAATCGGGCTCGGGGGGCGGGGGGGCGCATTAAACAGGAAAAAACCAAAATACTGAATAACTGCTAATTAAATGAGCACAGTCCATGCTGTACACTGAATGGGGGTTCCTCTGGAAAAAAATGGTATGTGATCATGTTATTAAAGACAGTATCCTGAGGTATACGCATAAGGGGGATGAATTAATGTCTCACAGGCAACTTTAATACAGGCATTTCCTAACTTTTGAGGGCTTGACTTTGCAACCTTTACATATTCTTTTAATGTAATTTTGTGTGTGTAATTTATTATAAGATTTTCTTGCTTGTCTGCAGTGGGGGGGAAATGGTTTTATCCAAATCTTTCCACCAAGGTCTTAACCTTAATTGACTCATAAAAAGAAGGGAAACCTCTCCCAACAGCCATACATTTACACAACAGATACTCAGTACCACATCTGGACTTTTTCTAAGCAAAAAAATAAGACTAGTAACCTAAAATACACCTTTAAAACTTCACTAAGTGTAGATTATAACTTAACTGAATGGACTGACAGTAACATTTTTCAGTGTAGGTAGGTTCCATAACTGTCAGTAAATAGGTTCCAGAAATGTCAGAAGCAAAGCTTTTGAATAGCTTTTGAATCCTCCTGTGATATGTCTTTTAACTTGACCTTATTCACTTTAATTGACAAGAAATAAAAAGGAAACTGTCCATCATATTTCTGACACCAAAAATTCAACATTTCAGTACTCTGTAAAATATATTTCAAAACAATTTGTAGAATATTCTTCAATCATTTGAAGGTGTTTTTTTTTTTTAAATTCAGAATGTGTGTAATTACTGGGAATATATTCAGTGACTTTTGAGTAAAGGCATTTTTGAATCTTTTTTTGAAAAGGTATAGAAGTCTTTTTGACCTTGATAATATGATGCTATTCTACTTTGCATTCCAACTGCATGTTGGGTTTTACTTACCACTACAGTAGACTTGGCATCATAAATTATTCTCTTGATTCGCTGCAGAAACCCATCACCACCTTGTGCCTGAAATTTCAAAAGGAAACAGGTATCAAAATAATTACTGATGTTCAGTTAAATTTTATAATAAATTCAAATTTTATGTTTCATTTGCCTCCCTAATTTATGCAGCCTTTAGTCACTCTGAAAGGCTTTACCAGTACCTGTTTTTCCCTTGGAAATGAATAGCTATTAGGGGTTGAAATTCATGTACCTCATGATGCTTAGTCATTTTTCAAGTTCTTCCAAAAGTAGATGTTTCAATAATCTCTTGAAAAACTGACACTCTCTTTTCACTCACAAGTTCATTTTGCTTCAACTGAACAGGGTCAACTGCTGCAGCAGTACTGGTATTCTTCACCATCTCCTCTACCACATAGTGATATTGATTACTTACCAGTTCAACTAGCTTATCAGTACAGAGCCACTCACCTGTTCATTCGCCCTCTGGAAGACTGATAATCGTTCATGCTTATAGGCCATATGCATGCTTCCTCAAGGATTTAAACCTTGAGTATAATGTTATAAGAAGTTGTGATGCCCAGACTCTAGCCCCTCGTTCCTTCCACTATCTCAGTTTGCAAAAGAAACTCTGAAGTGGAAAGGAAGGTAGAGAGCATGAATCTATGTGTAGCAGTCTAAGAAGCAACCTCTTCTTCCTCTGAGTATTGTCAGTGAATTTCACAAGAGTGGAGACTAACATTAACAACCATTGAACAAGTTGCGTCTGATGACAGCTATTTAAATAGAGATTGACAGTCTACTCTCCTGAACTCAACATCTGATAGCCACCAAGATAGGGCCTGTAATTAGAGCTGGTCAGAAATTTTCTGTTGGAATGATTTTCTCATGGAAAATACAGTTTCCACAAAATTGAAATTTTCCATGGGAGTGGAGTCTAAGAACTACACATTCCAAAATAGAAAACATTAAACTACAATTCTAAGTAAACACAACACAGGAAAGTAAGGATGACCTAGAGAGGAGTAGTGGCCACAGCTTATTAAATAAACATATGCCTAAAGTTCAGATCAGGGAGGGAATATATGTAAATCCAACAGTAACTGCTTTTTCAGGGGTATCCAAAGCAGTGCCAAGGACACATGCACAATTTAGGAATATGGATATATACTGAGAATACACTAAAGAGAACCAGACAGATAATGTACACTTATCTATATTACAACTAAAAGTGGCCAAATGAAGTTTTCCGCTTTTAACTGTCCAGGGAATAAAAGCTAACAGTTGATTTAAAAAAATTCAGATCAAAGTGGGAGACTTACTTCGGCTGTACCATCTAAGATGTTATTAATGAACTGAACCAGGTCTTCAGGACTCTCAATGCGTCTATCTGGTAGAAAATACTGTTGGTTGGAAGTGTTCAATACGACAACAGTGGGGATTGTCAAGTCACTGAAAATGTTAAAGTCAAACAGATAAGAAACTCAAAGAAACAATATAAACTACGAATTTTCAGAGCATTTAACAGGAAATGCAATATTAAATGTTCTGTTAAAGAACAATACAGACAAAAGGAAAGTAAATTTTATGTGCCCATCTTGAGATACCCACCTCAAGTCATTCATACAAAAAAAAAAAAAACCCACCCACCCCACTATCTTTATGGTACAGATGAAAGGAGTTCTTTCACTGACCCAATTTAAAAATAACGTACTCCTTAGCATCAATATTTTGATGAGCTATTGAAGGCTATGCTATTCTAAGTGCGTTCTTATGCTGCACGCATGACCTGACTCAGCGAATGCCATACCGGAAAAGTCAGATTTTTGAAGCAAATACATACAATATAAACAAAAGGGGAAAAAGCTTACTTTTAATTCCACAGATCTGATGTGTGTTTCAATACTTATGTACCTCATGAGTTTAGGACATACTTGTGTACATGCAACCTCCAGTTAAGCAGTAGATATTCTGCCAAATGCTACAGCAGACATAACCAATTAGTTGAGCTCTCATATAGCAGACAGCCTTGTGTTTCAAAAGCGTTATGGCCCCAATTCAAAAAGGCACTTAACTATATGCATGACTAAGTGTTCTCTAACTGGTTTCAGAGTAACAGCCGTGTTAGTCTGTATTCGCAAAAAGAAAAGGAGGACTTGTGGCACCTTAGAGATTAACCAATTTATTCGAACATAAGCTTATGAAAGCTTATGCTCGAATAAATTGGTTAGTCTCTAAGGTGCCACAAGTCCTCCTTTTCTTTTTGTTCTCTAACTGGGGCACACAATTTAAGCTCAATACATGAGCTTTTGCTTGACCAGGAGAGTAGGAGCTGTGTTAAACTTCTTAAAATGTCATATATCAACAATGTAATTATAGTTAATCTAGACACAAGAGGTGAGCTACAGATGCTTGTTAAAGGCTTCAAACTATTCATGTTTCTTTGTCATTATGATTTAACAAACACACAGAACCTTTAATTAGAGACATTTACAGTTACATCAAAACACACCTCAACTCAAAACTTGAAAAGCAAAAAAAACAAATGAAGGAAAAAGTCTCCTACTTCCTTGCCACTTTTACATGACTATAAACACTGTCAATAACACCCTCTCATGTTATAAGGCTTTCACTCCGACCTCCAAGAGACTCTGAAAAGCAATACCTATTCCGATTTCATCAAACTCATACTGTAGCACAAAATCTTAACGGCTACCTCAGATGCTCCTTGTATCAACAGGTTGGCATAGCTGACTGTCACACATTCCACACACTTGGGACATATTCTGCTTTAACAATGATGAGGTCAACCTTCAATATGGAGTTGTAATTAGTGACTTCACAATTAGACTAAAAAATTAGTTAAAAGAGAAAATGCTAATTCAATAATTTCCTTTAAAAAAACTAGGAAGGAAGCAATTATAAATTCTCTCCAATATTAAGAGATTCCCTGAATATTATAAATTTACATTTTGACATATGACTGTTTTGGGCATGACAGGAGAAAAATTATAAAATTTTGGAGGTTAATCAAAAATGTTAACTAGAAGTTAAAAAGTTCAACCCTAAAACAGTGGAATTTTCTGGATGGTCAGCAAACTGAATACCACAGAAGGCATATGGCATGTGTCCATGCTCTTCCAGCTTTCAAGTGTAAAGCGTTGTGATATGCTAAAAGGCTAAAACCTGTTACAAAAATGCCAATGAAGAAGACATATATAGCAGGAATTTGAAGTATTTCAACTCTTGGAGAGCTCTGCTGCTTGCAGCACATGATAATTTCTAAGTATGGCTTTCCCCAGAGATTCCTGTTAACAAATAAAAGGAGTACCCAGTGGATAACTGTAGCAAGAGGTGCATGCAACAGGAGCCAAGCAACAAAATATAGTGTAGTTAGTTGCGTAGGGTGCCAAATTGCAAATTATCCCACACAAAGAATTGTGAAGAAAAAAACAAAAACAAAATAAAAACAAGAAAATCCACTTTCTACTCACACAACAGTGACAACACTTGCTACTGTTACACTGAAGTTTAAAATTGTACTAGGAACATTAAAATTTCCATTTAACTTGATTTATTTATTTATTTTACCAGCGCTCCCCTTTATTTTGTCTTTTGAAAATCTACAAAAGTCTGTCCCGATCAGGAAAATAAGCTGGAAGAAAAACCTAATATTCTTATACCCACCCACTTCCCCCCACCCGCCCCACCTTTTGGGGGGGGGGGGGGGAGGGAAGGAGAATAACAATTTTTTTAAAGAGTTATCTGTTGCTCCCCTGCTCCATCAGGTTTTTAAGACCTCCTAATAAACCCTTTCCAATTTTTCCTTGCTTTAGTACTTCTCTATTCCAGAACCTGATGCGTCAAACAACATGCTGGCAGAAGAACTGGATTACGCTTCCTTTAAATCATGACGTTGTGGTTAGTTAGCCAGGGTGTGGGGAAGCAATTAATATTAAGCAATTTCAGTGTAGTAGTATAGGACTGACTGAGATACCTCTGCAGCATATAAGCAGTCTAGGGACTAAAAATATAAAAAAACTACATTTTATATTATATAAAAGTATACAAATATATAAATAACCAGATAGGCTCCCATTTTGCCAAAAGCTGAGCAATTAAAAAAAAAAGGTACGCTAAAAGATGTTCTGACTTTCAGTGTTGTTGAGCACTTAGAGCTCCCACTGAAATCAATGGAAACTCTCAGAGGTGTTGAACACCCACAATCAGCACAGTAAGAATTATTCTTCCTACTTAAAAAAAAAGATTGTCCCAAGTTGGTAAGATTCTGACAAAAATCAATCTATCCATCTTTTAAAGGAGACAGACTGCTAAACAGTATAACTCCATGACTATCATAGTGCAATTCCAGTTGATACACTTAATCCTAACATCAAGCATAAAAATACTATAACAATCTCTTACCCCACCAGAAAAAAAAGTTGTTTAAGCGTGATACTAAAATACTATCCTTTGTGAAGAATGTAAAGATGTTTCTAAATGTTTCTACAGTAGTATAAAACAGCAGGTTACTTGTACCAGAAAGTAGCATCTTACATTTTTACACTGTTCTACTGACTTTCAGTTGCTGCCATCTGGTGGAAAACAGACTGAACTAAAAGTAAAAAAGTAAAGTGCCTTGGTGCCAGTTTTTAAAGTGTCAGTATATACAAAACAAATATTCTACCTCTATCACTTATATAATGTAGAAAAACACTGTTGTTTATGGTGGAGAGTCACAACTTTGAAATACTTTATTTACACCAAAGCATGTCTCAAACGTAGTTTGGTCATAACTTTCCATACACTGGAACTTATACAAATAGGACACTTTTACAGGACAGTTGAAATTAACTTCCCCCATCCTCGACTGCAAAAGTGAGGGCCTTGATTAATTACCCATTATTAGAGTAACAAAAAAAGTGCTGGTTATTTTTAGTGTTATGGGGGTAGAGGGAGGGAAAGGTTCACTAAAGGTCATGGGGGGCGGGTCCACAAACAAAGAGAAAAATGTGAAGGAGAGCCCACAGGACACACAATTGACAGCAGCAAAGGGTGGCCATCAGAAAGTAGTGTGGTGACTGCCACTGTGGGGTGAGGGAGCCCTGTCATGGTTTTCCACAGCTAGTGGAAGTCAGAGGGCATCCCTAAATTCTGCATGAACATGGGTCATGACATGCACCTGCTTCTCCCTCCCCTGGAAATACCTCGGAAGGAAGAAAGATCAGATGTCCCTAGAGATTGGCAGGCACAATTACACATGAACCTGTCTCAGGACAGCACTAGACACTATCACTCAACCAAATAATACGGATACTTGAAAAGAACATTCGGGGAGCAGAGAGAGGTTGATAGCTGCTGAAGCCGACTGACCTTACTTCCTCCTTCATACACTTGGGAGGGAACACTCCCAGGAAGAAATGTGTGATGTAGTCAGTTTATGCTTGCCCAACACAACTGCCCCTCCTGCCCTAGACACCCCATGTCAATCCCTCCCGCCGTAACATTCTTTTACCCCAATAATAAATAAATAAATCAGGACCACAGTAAGGAGAGTTGTAAGGGTGGACAGCAGAAAAACTGCATTAATTTTAATTCCTGAATTCAAATAGTGAACTCAGTATTTATTATATCCCACTAATTGAAACCTGCTACGTAATATTTCATTTTATCTCAAATCACTAACTCCTATAATGCTGGTTGTTATTTAAACTCAGCTTTACGTCTCTTGCCCACACCACTGACATACTTTTTTTTTTTTTTTTAAAAAGCAGCTGTAGTCCGAATTATGTAAAAGGCACAATTTATTAGAACTGTGCCAAATTCATCAAGGGTCTACCTTGGCTGAGGTTCTTGAGGTTGATGGACTCTTCACCAGGATACCAACATGCCTTGAAGCAAAGCAGCTGTAACCTCCACTGGGGCTCCACTGAGAATTCAGGGTGCTCCAACTCCATAATCCTAAATTAGCCTTAAATCTAAAAATGGAGCATTGGGAGCCTTGGCTAACCATATGTCCCACATTTCAGGCAATGATATACAATCATTTTATTTTGCTAGTCACTTCCTTTCCAGAAGAGAGACAAACATGAAATTCAAGTCACCCAAAGAAAGCAACAACCATAAAAAGTGCATCAGCACAGAGAAAAAAAATCCATAAATTCGCACTCATACATATACCGTCTTATGAAATGACCAATGAACATAAATAAATCATGTCAATTTAGCTATCTTTCTTGTCAATGACTTGAATTATTTCTATTATTTCACTGTTTCTTTTAAACCACATAACATTTGGGAAATATGTTAACTTCTAATAAAATTTGTAGTAGTACAACGAAATGATTTTTAAAAAGTAAGCCTCACCAGGCAGCACTGTCCTAATGGTATATTTGCTACTTAAATATCTATAGTAAACTAAAACCTTATGTACTTATAGTACAACAGACAGAAGAGGACTTGGAATTCAAGACTACAAGTTGGCCAAGAGAAAAATGTTGATGCTCCTCTTCTAGTAAGTAAAGTTATAAATACATCGGAGAAAATAAATTTCTTCAAATCTTTTTAGTCTGATAGTTTGAGTGACTAAGGAGCGCAGAAGCGGCATCAACAGAGCGCTTCTTCAAACCAGTAGCACAATTGGTACAACCACAGATCAGGGAGAATATTCAAGTCAGAATTTACTTACTCCATTAGTAAGCTATTAATATAGTCGTTACCGTCCATATAGCCAAACTGGAAGTTCCTAAGGAAGATACAAAGAAACAAGAAGTAAAGCCAATCAATTGTACATTAAAGAAATGAAAATTATAGACAACAGTCAAAAATATTCTTCCTACAATATTTCTCTAATAAAACTGAAAAACTACGTAGGGCAGCAGCAACTGCTACAGTCTTCACATTCATGTATTACTATAAAGATGTAAAAGTATGGATTGGCTGCCATAAGAGGAGAGATTAATAAGTCTGGAACTTTTCAGCTTGGAAAAAAGATGATTAAGGAGGAGGAAATATAATAGAGGTCTACAAAATCATGACTGGTGTGGTGAAAGTAAATAAAGAAGTGTTATTTACTCCTTCTCAAAGCACAAGAACCTAGGGATCACCAAATGAAATTAATAGGCAGCAGGTTTAAAACAAACAAAAGGAAGTATTTTTTCACACAATGCACAGTCAACCTGTGGAACTCCTTGCCAGAGGATGTTGTGAAGGCCAAGACTATAACAGGGTTCAAAAAACTAGATACATTCATGGAGGATAGGGCTATCGATGGCTATTAGCCAAAATGGGCAGGGACGGCATCCCTAGCCTCTGTTTGCCAGAAGCTGGGAATGGGCTCCAGGGGATGGATCACTTGATGATTACCTGTTTTGTTCATTCCCTCTGGGGCACCTGGCTTTGGCAACGGTCAGAAGACAGGATACTGGGCTAGATGAATCTTTGGTCTGATCCAGTATGGTCGTTCTTATGACTAACCTCCAAACTTACAAAACAGCCCACCATTCTCAGACGCTACTCTTTGTACCTTATGTTTTGGTCTGATACACTTACTACATGTTCCCCTGGCTTAAAAAAAAATTAAGTCTGCAATGGGAGAAAAGAACAGAAGTGAACAAGCACGTTCTTTTTTTTCTGGATTACACAGACACCCCTGGAACGCAGCAGGAAGATCAGATAGGGAGAAAAAGTGTAGCAATCGAATTCAGTAACTAAAAAACAATTTATTTATAAATAAATATTTGCAAGGAGGTCTTTTTTTTCTTAAGGATTTTTAAAAAAATCTCAAACTTTAAGTTTCAGTTGACTGACAACAAGAATCATACTTGATTTTGGCAAACTAATAGGCTAATTATGGTGAAAGTATTGCCATGAAAACATTACAGTTCATAACAGTTATGTTGCACAGTTTGCACTCCTGAAATGAGAATGTAATGAAGAACAATCCATTAAATCAGTATTTCTCAAACAGGGGGTTACAAAATGCAATTAGGGAAATTACAATCTAAAGCAAAGAAAATCTCACTCCCCTACACCTCACACACCTTTACTCTTCAAGGTGAAGTATTCTGTCAAGCTCTCAAAGACACAAACAAATAAATTACACAGGCTTATCCTTGTTATCATTGATATTTTATTGTAAATGTAAGATCATAAAATTTTTTACTTCAAATAAGGGACTGCCAACCTCAAAAGGTGAGAAACGCTACATTAAATGACAGGCATATAGGGCAGGGAATAAAAGCTATGCTACCATAGTATCACATACACATACCTGTGAAAATGGTCTCTGTAATCTTTAGCGACTTCTTGAATAACAGACTTTAGCCTATTCAAAAAAAAAAAAAAAAAAAACTGTTACAACTATAATAGAGTCAACTTTGGATTTACAAGGTTCAAATAAATAACCATTTGGCTCTTTGAATAAGGAGTGAATGCTATCTACTCAGCAATGGAAAACAGTGATTCCCCTTTCTCACTAAGAAAACTCACCTTCCTCACAAAATGAATAAAGTACCTGTTAAAATGCTATCTTCATTGGACCAGACATAATTAAATTATCTCTACTGCCACCAGCAAATGTACCATACCAACCTCCAAGAAAATCCCAGTAAATGGTACAAATTAGCACAAAAAGAACTTAAGAACATAATCATTTTTAATACATGAGTGTCTCCTGAAAAAGTCATGGTTGCCTAGAGGGTTATGTGTCCTCAATTTCCTTAGCAAATTATTATCCAGCTGGATAAAAGGCATTCCTTCAAATGGATATCCAACACTTTATTTTAATGGTACAAATGACTAAACTTACTGATGATGTCTTTTTAAAATATGTGACTGACAGTACAGAGTTGAAGATCAATCTTTAACAACATTTTTTTTTAAATCAAAAGTAACCTCATAATTGACTGACCTCTAGCATTCTTTTCTAACTTTTAAATATTTAAAATTTAATTTAATACAATGATCTTAAAAGCTACACATCCTATTTGCAGGAAGATCACAGGATCCTGGACTCTGACTGGCCCTACCTATAGTTATGCAATAATAATCAATGTTCTATCAAGATACTTCTTATAAAAGGCCCAATTTTCACCTGCAATTGCACCTGAAAAATCCTATATTTGCATTTCAAATCTATGTAAATGAATGCCCAATTAACCCTTTTAATTATGGTACTTTCTGTAGCCCTTAATCATCAAGTAGTCATATATGCCTTAGTGGGGCCACTCACTAAGGTCTACAGAATCAGGTCTTCGTTAAGTCTAGCACTCTCAGAAAATGTGCAAATATCAGTGCTTTTCAGTTCAACTCTCACTTTGTGAACATTTAAAACAGCTTCAAGAATTTGAATATTCCTTTCCGATATGAGATAAACTAGTAAAGATAAATCTTGATGACATTCCAATATCCAAACCAGCACAAATTCTTTACTTTTCACAGTGAATGTCAATAATACTGTACCTGGTATGTTCAGCTGAAGAGTTTTTGTCATCAATAATCGCAATCGCCACAAGTTTTCCTAAAATACAGAATAAGATATCTAAATTCACCATATTGCTCTTGCAAGGGAATCTTATTATTTTGTCTGGGAAGCTGAGATCACTACTACCTCCCATTCTCCAACTCTCAGATCATAGAACCATTCAGTTTTGAAAACAATTACCCAAATCTTGGGGTGTACAAAGAGCCCTTCTCAACTGTCCCAAAGAAGCTATACAAACATCTGATTACATACACCAGTTTGTACTAATCTATTGAAAATAAATGAAACGTGACTGAATGCCAGATTAGCATGACTATTGGAAAAAATAAAGAGGGGAAATCAAGTTTGTTCCAGTCTCTCTGTTCACAACCACCAGAGCTCTGTCGTTTTAAAAGTTCAAAACGTTATTTGTATCAACTCATTAATCACTGTTGTGACTTGATTCGTTTAATTAAAAACTTTGAGTATTATTCTTTACAACTTACATGAAGAAATGTTAGAATTTTATTTGAATTCTTGGCTGTGCCACCAGGTCAGAAAAATAGCTTCTTATATGGTTCGTAGTCCACTGTTAGAAGAACTTCACTTTCAAATCACCCTGTGCACAGATTTATTGAATAACCATGTAGAATGTAATGGAACCAAAATTCTGAATTTACTGGTCCTTGCTTGGTTTAGTTCGTGGAAGTTTTGAAGCACCTTTCAATCAATATTTAGGTCAAATTATCTCTTATGTCGGGCAAACTCAGCACAGGGAGTAAGAAATGCCTCAAGTTTTGACTGATTTTTTTTCAAATCACTCCTCCCCCCGTGTTAGGAAAGTTGAGTTTTCCCACAGTGGAATGAGCAGTGAATTGGCCACCTAAAATCTCAAGATCTAGGCAAACAACATAGTGCTATTTATCATCCCCAGCCTCCAAGGCTCCAATACCTCCCTACTGATTGCTGCTGCCCCTGAACTGCACCCCAGGCAAGGAGATTCATGTAGAGGGAGAACACACATAAGATGGATAATATTGACAATGTCAATATTCTCCTGTTCAGGGAATCCTTGAAGGGTTCGAGAATGAGAAAAGAGATAATGCAACTTCCACAGCTCCTCCCCATTCCACTTCTCCATGGTGCAGTTGCAGAGGGATTTCTTTGAGGTTGGGAGAAGGACTAAAAATGTGATGGGGGTAGGGACTTTCTCCCATCACCTTCCATGCTCCCACCGCAAACCCACTTGTCCTTGTTCCCTTTAGACCTTAACATATTAACATCTCAATGCCTCTTTATTAGAGACACTTCTCTCAAGTGCTTTTGAGATTTCTAGAGAAACGTGGATGAATTCAGAAGTCTCATTGTGGGCAAGATATTCCTTCATAATGATATTGGACACAACTTGAAGATACGTATTCTTTATCGCATTGACAGAATCAACTAATGTCTTTTGCTATTTCGCAAAATAATCACTGTTATAACTAATAGGATTTGCTAATACTGATGATGGAACTGAAACTATAATTAAAAGGTGTTCCAGCACTTTTATACATTTCTATTTATAATACAGAAACTGCTATACATGTTCATAATGATCTAAATTAGTTGACATTTTACTTTCTTGAATTTGAAAAAAGTCAGTGTTTTGGTGTATAAAGGCCTACATTTTCAGAGGCAGATAGCAATTTTGGATGTCCAACTTGAGAGATCTTAAAAAGGGGTTGGTTCTCAGAGAGTGACTAAGCACTTTCCGAAAATCAGGCTCCTTCAAGCCATCTTAAGTTTGGTATCTAGTTACCTCTGAAAATTTACACCATAGATGTTAAACTACACTCATGTATCTATTTTAAACACTAGCTGTAATCCTGTACCTCTCAGGTGTATAGGATAACAGATTATTCTTCTCAACTGAAATTCCACAAACCAAATAAAATTTGATTTGAAAGAAGTACCTCCATGAATATCCATTATTTTTTTCTCCTATCCAACCCCCAAATAATTCAACACAATTGAGCCAAACTAGGTTTGCAATGCTCCTTAAACATACATCACAAAACTCTCATACATACATACATGTTCACAAGGCTCCTGGAGGGTAATCTACACAACACCAATGAAACATAGTTTAGTCTAATCTCAAACTTGTAGTCTACTCAGTTTCGCTGAACAGTACAGAATTGGCAACTCTATACTGTGTGTATTTTGGAGCTAAAAATAAGGGCTTCATCCAAAGTCCATTAAAGACAAAGGAAAGACTTACACTGACTTCAGTGGGTTTGGATCAGTCCCTAAATGCAGAAGGTTTTCCTAAAATAAAGAGCAACACATCCAGATTTCCTGCAGAGTTTAGTCAGGAATCATGCATGCTTTCTATGATCTTTCTAGAAGGATGAAATTTGATTTAACTCAGCCCAATTGTGATTAGGTATTAAAGTATGTGTACTGAGGTCCACGTGAGATTTTTAGTGTACTAAGAATCAACTGGGAAGTATGAGCCTTAAATCTGAATGTAATTTCTTTTGGAGGCTTAAAAATAATTTTTATTCCATTTTCTTTGTGGCTTCAGTAAATATTGTAAATAACTTGAAGGTGGGAGCATCTTACCTGTATCTCCAAGTTCATAGAGTGTAAACCCATCTACATTAAGATACGCTTGGAATCTCTCTCGGTTTATCCAAGATGATAGATCACCATCTTCATATTCTCCAAAATGGAAAAATTGAGAATATTAACACCAGCAATGCAGTAAGAAAATTGCTAAATGGTTAGGATGGACAGTAAGAGCAGAAATATATGGCTGTATAAGGTAATACTCTACCTTCCACTTCTGAAGATATGGGTTAAAATCTTAAATGGAAAAAAAAGTTTGGTGATTTCATACATTCCTCAAATGTTTCGAAGGGGAATGACTGACAGCCTTTTCTTCAGAAAAGCCCAGAGGGAGAGTAAAAGGAAAGCAACATGGTGCTAGCAAAAGGCAGACCACTGATTATGTGTAAACTGTAAATATGGAATTTTCTTCACTGTAATGTTTTAAGTACTTTAACTGCAAATAAAACTGGTAATTTTTGGTGACTTTTAAAGACTTTGTTTTCTCAAACCACAAAATCTATTTTCGATATATCCACGATACTGTTGATGGCAAAAGGCAATTATGATGCAGCAAGTTGGCAAAAAGGAATGGTTAACATCCTCTAAAATTTAGAAATGAAATTACAAAATAAAGCAGTAAGGACACAAAAAGAAACAAAACTGTGACCTAATATGGACTTAAAATACAACAAAATGCCCTGTATGCCGGTAGGTGCAACCACCACCACATGTTGAGCTGAACAACAGATATTTGGACACAATCACACAGAATGAGTCATATTGGGAAACTCTAACGTCGACTATTAAGAGGTTAACACTTCCGGATATGACTAATCAAACATTTGTTATGGCGTGAAGGGTACAGCTAACTTAAGATTTTAAAAATAGACCATTCTTGAGTTAACAAAGCACCCTTCATTTCCTATACCAACTCTCAAAAGTTCTTTATGCTGAAACATGCTTCCCTCCTTTCTTGTTTGTTCAGATAACAAAACAAAATAAAACAATGGCATAACAGTATTATAACAAACTTTTAAAGTGAATTTATTATGGAAAATGAAAATGAAAAAGAAAAGGTATGGGAAAGTTCATTCCCAAAAGGTAATTTCTTTACTAGTGAATAGTTTCTCTTGAGACTATGAATTGCCTTTTTTTTTTTTTTTTTAGCTTAAACAGTATTAATGTAAGGGTTTCAAACATTGAAACAGGTTTTAATTAATAAAACAATAGCAAGTAAACATTAACCCTTCTAGGACTGTCATTTTCCAGAGGACCCAATAAATGAATAGGTAGGAGGATATAATGATACATTTATGCCCACTATCTCACTCAAATGGGTTTATAGCAGAACTACAAATTCATTAAGGGGGTAGTGTAGTCTAGTGGTCAGGATGCTAAACTAGGAATCAGGAGATATGGATTTATTCCTGGCTCAGACATTAAACCATTATGTGACCCTGGACAATTCACTTTACGACAGTAGAACCCAGTTTATCCAACACTTCGTTATCCAGCTCTCCGTATTAACTGAAAAACCGGCGTGCACAGGTCCAGAAGAAGGCAATATCTCTGTTGGCTGCTAGATAGAGCTGCTGCCTTGCACTTTTTCCATTCTCCGGATTATCTGAATTTTTGATGATCTGATCTGGCCCTGGTCCCAATTAGATTAAACAGATTTCTGCTGTACTTTGTGAGTGTTTCCCCTCTCATTCTTTGTCACCTCTACTTAGATTATGAGCTCTTTGGGGTCAGGGACTATTTCTTAATATGTTTGTATAATACCTAGCACTGGTACCCTGATCTCAGCTGAGATGTATAGGTGTAAATGTAATACAAATAAATCATAATAATTAATAATGTAGGCACATTTATAAAACAATAAATCATTTAAATGAAGTGATAGTCCTATTGCACAACTTTCTGGCCTCTATATTAAAATTGCTTTTATTATATCAATGTGTTTTCTTTAAGAAACATGAGACATCACAGCTTGAGTAAAATTTACTAAGACTAAAATTTAAAAAGACTGCCAGCAGTGACAGGAGCTCCATGCAGCTGGACCCTAGCACCTGTGCAAAGACCCACTGATGTTTGGCACAGATATCTGCATGGAACTGCTTGAACAGTTGGGTTTAACTGTAGACATGAAGTAACTAGTACTTCTTGGCTTTGCTTTTTCTTTTGCTTTGTGGCAAAGGTACACCAGAGCCTATTTTTAACTAAATGGGACAAGGAAGAAAAAACATTTTATAAATAGGTCCCTACAACAAATGATGTTTTAGTTACACTAGATTAAGGTAAAATATAGCCTAATAGGGAGGGCATTTTAGGAATATTTTGCTTGTTTTCCTACCTTGTTATTCTGTGAGGTAGGAGGACTTAAATAATTGCATAGGGAATTGAAGAAAACCTAATCCCAGATACTTACTGTTTAGGTATCTTTGAGAATATCTACTGGATAATGAAAAAAAGCCCTCTAAAGCAGATATGAATGCATATGTTGCTAACCTATCTAGAGTTATTCTATAATGAGAATTTATTGTAAAATAATTAAAAGTAAATTTGTCAAATGAAAGACAGAAATTATTTTTTGAAGAAGTTGATTTTAGATTTCTTTAACCATTCACAGTTTTGTCTAAACATTCTTTTGATACAAATCAATAGCTGATTTTGAAAATACTTCACTGCTATATTTCTATGTGGCCACTCATCTGGTCTACACTGTTTTGGTGCTTTATCACACAAATTGAAAAAAGGCATCTTAAAACTAAAATTATACTTTTCAACAATTTTTCATTTCTGTTCTGACAGCAGCAATTGATAAGATTAACCCAGTGCAGTTTAAACTTGTAAAGTTTCAGTTTTGGTTTCCATTCTCAAACAGGCTTCTGGGGAAATCCGACCTCCAAGTCTAAGCCAATAAAACAAGCACACGTAAACAGACTATTTCAGTTTGGAGGAAAGCACAAAGAGGCAAAGCATTAAGGCAAGCAAAAGATTTTCATTATCCTCATCAGAAATGTCTCATTCCAGTCTACTGTTAATCTTATGGTAAGTGAATATTTAAATTTATACTTTGCCAGTATGAGATAGTGAAATAAAAAAAGAGATATAATTTTATGTTTCTTATTTCTGATTAAAATAAAAAAAAGAAAGTGTAATCCTTTCTATGTGTCAGTCTAGGTATCTAACGTTAAAAAATGCAGGTAATATTTTTCCATTTAAAATTTCAAAATTAAGTTGACTGTTGTCAAGACCATCTGCTAAAAACAATTAACACATTTTAAACAGCTGAATAAGGAAAAATGTTTTCTGAGTTTTGTTTGTTTGATTTAAATAAACCCGAGCACTATTAGGAAAAATGTCAGGTTAAGTAGATGCACAAATGTCAGACAATCCACTAGTTTTATTAATAAATTTATGCTTTTTTTATAGGCTAACTTCTCAAATGCATTACAGAAAAAGCATGAATATAACTATTAAATTCAAGCTACTGAGTCAAATAATGGAAATACAGCTCAAGAGTGAAGATCAACAATTAATAGACACTTTAAAGAGGATTCACTTTAGTCTTCCTTGTGGTATCCAACAAAGGGAGACCACAGTCACTGATAGAAGACTGCTGTCTTATATGTTTTTAATCAAGAGAGCAACTAGAGTGGATATATGGAGATCTGCTCATTTAATCAAAAGAATTTTCCTGCAAATATCAGAGGCATTACGTTCTTCCACCACTGGAAACAAGTCTATGAAACAAACCATGATTTACCACCAAACTAAGCCACGCATCTATCAAGAAGTGATAAAATACACTGGCACAGTGGTAAGAAAAGTAGTGAAATAAAAACATAGGGTATCGGAAATGGGGTAAGTGTGCAAATAAATTTTTGGGAGTTGGGATTTGAACTAGTTATCATATACCCTTTCCAAAATTCAGACAACCATAGTTAATACCATTGAGGATAGCAACAACTTTATCTAGAACAATCTGGAGGAAGCATTCATGGAAACTAGCAGTGGCAATGTCTCTTGAATAAAAGCCTAAAGAATTCTGATTAAAATCTGTGTGCAGACACCCTCAAGTTATCTCATGTACATTATAAAACACTTACCATTTTATAGCACTTCTGCTCCTCCTTATTGTTTTCATGTAAACAACTGACATTATTTTGCAATGTGAAATTTCTAACTTTTTCCCAATGTTTACAAAAATAAATGTTTTTTAAAAATATAGCTAAAAAGTGTAAATCTGTTCTCTTTCCTGTATATCTTTTTGATTTATTAAAGAAAGGTTACCATACCAGTTGTTTTGCAACACAAGTTGGTCTCACAGCTGAAAACTACTTTTCACACCCTGCCCTCCCCCCCCCACACTTGTAGAATATGTTATTAAGTCTAGTGGATTGTCACAATAAGTTATAGAGGTCAGTCTGGCCACGGTGGGGAAGCAGGGAGACTAATGTATTTTACAGAAAGACATTCCAAGTTACTGTTTAACACCATTTAACATGTACAGAAAGATGTTAATACTGATAAAAATAGTATTATAATTTATTCTTCTAATTAGAGGTTATTACAAACTCTCATTTGATTTTACTGAATTTACAAAGATAAAATTATTTTCACATATACAATACTAGTGGAATGAGATAGCTCACATAATTTCTTTTGATTACTTATTTAATTAAATGAAAATTTCAAGCTAATTAAGGAAATTCCTAAGAAATCTCTTTTTGTGAACCAGTGACATCTTTAAAAACATAGTAAACAAGGGAGATATGGCCAGCCTGACACTGCTACAAAGGCAGTTTGATGCGTACATTTTAATTTCAGGGCATACACACAAATTTGAGACATCTGAGCAAGTTATTCCAACTTGTTCTTTGATAGAATATTTGACAGGAGTCTTTAATTACAAACATATACAAATGGAAGGTGGTAAATCTAGAAACCGTGCCATCTCACAGAACAGAACACCTCCCCTTGTGCAAGACATCAATGTAGTACAGACATGACTTATCTCAAGAAAATAAACTTTTTAAGATGTTTATGTTTTAGAGAAAGACTGGCTGTGTAAGAGAATGTGGGGATGTTCTTTATTTAGGATATTCAAAAGAGGAGAGATCCTTAGGATGTGTTTTCAGAGCTATAACCTAAATCAGCCCCCCCCACCCCTTTGCAAAGAAAATCTTTAGTTTAAATCCACACAAAGAATTTTAGAAATATCCTTGTTGAAACTGATTTATTTAATAAACATTCTGAAGTCTTCATTCTTCAAAAGTTAAGGAAAACATTTATTGATGGGAAGTATTTTGCAGAATATATTGGTTCCTTCAACACGCAAATGAAAGCCTTTGTTTTCCCTCAAATGCTTCAGATGGCAAAAGCGTCTTCTGAGATGTATATCTGTGAATATTTTGTACCTATAGTAGAACCTCAGAGTTATGAACATGAGAGTTACAAACTGACCGGTCAACCATACACCTGATTTGGAACTGGAGGTATACAATCAAGCAGCAAAGCAAAGCAAAAGGTAAAGGAAAAAGCAAATACTGTACAGTACAGTACTATGCTAAATGTAAACTACTAAAAAAAACAAAGGGAAAGTTGAAAAAAATATTTGACAAGGTAAGGAAACCATTTCTGTACTTGTTTCATTTAAATTAAGATGGTTAAAATCAGCATTTTCTTCTGCACAGTAAAGTTTCAAAGCTATATTAAGTATTAAGTCAATGTTCAGTTGTAAATTTTTGAAAGAACAACCATAACGTTTGTTCTCAGTTACAAACATTTCAGAGTTATGAACAACCTCCTTTCCTGAAGTGTTTGTAACCCTGGGGTTCTACTTCAAATGCAAGTCTTCATATAGTAACACCCTGATATCAGTATCTGAATATTAATATACTTTATGAACATAGGAAGCTTGTTTGATGTTATAACTGAATAATAATGTAAGAAGCCATGTGAATATGAAATACTTATATGAATTGGAGAATTAACTAGTTATCTGGCAACTTTTAAGCAACTTCTTTACCAAACTCAAGAAGAGATGAAAATCCTCCCCACCAAGATTAGATTGGTAAGAAGAGACAACATATTCTCTAATGACAAGTTAAGTTTAAAGACGCTCTTTAAGAATCATTTACGTTTAAACAGACCATTTTAAGAGCTGAAAGATCTTTTTATAGGACATAGGAGCGTCTGGGCTTACTTGAATTTCAACTCGTATTACACCCTAAAAGAACCAAAGGGATCTCTCAGAAAATAAACTGAACAGAGTAAAAACTTTATCTTCAAAGATGTTCTAAGAAATTCCCACCAAAAAGACAAAGGCCATATAATCCTGAAGTTGATGAATTACAATCCTGATGCATATATATTAGGAGATCGCATATTCATAAGCTGAAGATTCATAAGCCACCAAGACTATCCCCTGAAGCGGACAAACAAATGAAAGGTGACAGAAGCTGGTATATTAATTTACTGGACCTCTTGAAATATGTGCCTTTCTCCTTCAGTGAGACTGTGGAAAAGTATAAATTCCTCTCAATTGAGACATGCACTCCTAAGGTTATAGGTTTTTATTTTTTAATCCCTAATCATATTACATTTACACTTATACCGCTCTTGAACCATTATAAAGTCATACACTCTTACACACACAAACTCACAGCACTCATCTTGGCACACCCTGTTCATCTCATCACATCTTCAAGACAACCCCTCGATAAGCAAGCAAACAGCAGCAACAAGACAGAAAGAAAGAAAGCCACTACATTGAATCAACACCACCTTCCAAACCCAGCACTTCTTCACCATGACTCCATTACTGACACTTCAGCATCACTTGCAAGAGGAAGTTTGCAAAAGCACTGTCTAGAGAGTAGATTTAATATTTAATATTTCTTGTTAATTTTAATGGAATACTGAAGTCCTACCGTAATTTAAGGTATTCCCAGCTTCTCCTGTTAAAAACCAGATTATTTAGACTATGTACTCCTGGGGAGGAGACTTGCTAATCTTGGTAAACAAATGAATAGTGGGATTTAATTTGAAGGTAAAATTCTTAATATTTAATTTGCCTGCCTCAAGACTGGTCCTTAAATGGCTTCTTTTCAGTAAGAATTAAAACCTTCTTCAGTTTCACAGAATTTAGTTAAACTCACTTACATTTGCCCATTTATAAACTGTTTAGATTATCCATGCTAAACCAAATAAGATTCACCAACCTTTCAAACAAAGTTTCATTGCCCAACTATAATATGTTTTATTTATTAATGACCAACTAATACACGACTCTGCTGATTTTGGGAATAATGTACTTTGCTCTTATCTCAACTAGAGAAGATTGTGCCCACCAGAGCAGATCTTCTCTTGAGGTGTAATCTCTGTTGAAAGATCTCCAGAGAGAGACTACAGAAGAGTCTGTAGTGGAAGTAACCATTGTTTATTGCTTGTGCTCTGTTTTTGTTTCATTTTGTTCAATTATTGTTTTCCTTTCTTTCTCTTTCTTTCGAAATAAAACAGTCACAGTCTGTGCTTGTCTTTAATTGCGGTGTCCCTTACAGCATGGTAAAAATCTAAAATAGTATGAGTCATATCCCTGAACTGGCATTGAGACAATTATTAATATTTGGCCTAACATTTCTCGTTTCTCCAGACCTCAAGTTTTAGTAATTTGGGGGATAAAATTACGTTGCGTTCAACACCTGAAAACATCCTTTCTAGCTACCACAGCTTATAGTTTTTTGTATTACAACTGGTATCCCCATGACTGCCTATTTCACCCAGCAGAAGCAGGAGGGCAGGAAGGTGGATGAGAGATAGCTATTATATCTTCTGTGTTGATTTCTAGTCTCATCCTCTACAACTACACTAGCAGGAGCAGTAATGCTGTCCAGATACTTCCTAAACCATCTATACACACCAGCCCATGACAAACTACTACTCTACTTATGCAGATTTCTAAGGGAATCAACTTCTGTAAAAGTTTTAAGCCTGATGCACCACACATTTTTTGGGACCAAAAAAAGTTTTAAATTAAATTTCTGAACTCAGATCATACAAAAAACATTACATTTTACATGAGGTCAACTACATTTAAACCTCAAAAGGGACAACATATAGTCAGCCAAATTTTAGCCTTGCTGATAGTAAGCTACTGAGGTTTCAAAAGAGATAAACTGATGTCCCCATATGTACAGTGATTTCAGTACAAGGATTTTAACAAACAAATCTTTGCTGTTTCAGACTGCCTAGGAATAACAGTTACAGTACCTACCTTTCCGTGACTGTTGTACTTCCAGATGTGTTGCACATGTCCACTCCACTTCAGGCGTGTGCACAACTCAGGCACAGCTGCTGGAGATTTTTCCCTCAGCAGTACTCGCTGGGGCAGCGCAAGTGCCCTCCAGTGACTTGCACTACTACACGCAGCCATGCTGCCCCTGTCCCCTACCCCCTCAGTTCCTTCCTACCAGAAAGATTCAGTGAGGGGAAGGAGGGTGGGTCATGGAATAGACAAGTGCAACATATCTAAAAGAACAACAGTTATGGAAAGGAAAATAACCATTTTTTTTCTTCTTTGAGGGATTGCACATGTCCATTCCATTGTAGTTGACTCACAGGCAGTTCAAACTGGAGACGGGCTCTGACTCTAACTGAACAGAGACTGTAGGACCACTCACTGAAGTCTGGAATCATTTCTAGATTAACAAGAGACGGCCTTGTGAAACAGAAACATATAGTCTGATGACCAGGCTGCCACCCTACAAATGTCCAGTATGAGTACATGAGCCAGAAAGGCTGCAGAAATTACCTGTGACCTGTTTGAGTGACCAACTGCTTTACCTGGCAGTGCAATATTAGCCAATCAGTAGCATCAACAAATAGAGATCCAAGTAAAAAGCCAAAGCTCCAACATCTGTAGTGTGGAGCTTCTCTTCCCCTTTACTGGAATGTGGCTTTGGAAAGAAAGCTGATAAATAAATTGTTTGATTAATGTGAAGATTGGAACCTATGTCATTGAATTTTGGGTGACGGCGAAGGAAAATCTTGTCCCTAAAAAAACAACTGTACAGGGAGGCTCTGATCCTAAGGCTCACAGCTCCCCTAGTCTTCTGGCTGAGGTTATAGCAACCAAGACAGCCACCTTCATAGACAGGTGTACCAGCAAACAAATCGCCAGCGGTTCAAAGGAGAGATCCACCAACTTTGCAAGTACTAAATCTAAACTCCACTGTGGAACCAACTTGTGAACCTGTGGGTATAATCTGAGCAAACCCTTTAGAAATCTGATGGACATGGGATTTGAAAAAAACTCATTGGTTATCCATGGGAAGATGGAAAGCTGAGATAGCCGCCAAATGGACTCTGATGGAACTAAGAGCTTACCCCTGTTTTTTTCAGAAACATAGGATAGCCCAAGACATGGCAAATTGGTGCTTAAGCTAAGGGGAATACTTCTGTGTATGGACCAAATGGAAAAATCTCTTCCATTTAGCAAAAAAGTAGACCTAGTTGAAGGCTTCCTACTATTTAGCAGAACTTCCTGCACCCCCTTAGAGCAAACTCATTCAGAGTTTGTCAGCTATGAAACATTCAACCTGTCAAGTGGAGGGCCCGAAGATTGGGATGAAGGAGGCGGCCATGGTCCTGAGAGATCACATACACATCTTTCAGGAGAGGCAGCATATGTCTGACGGACAGGGCTAATAGACTCAAAATCAGGGCCACACTGAGGCTGTTAGAAAAAGGTGAGCTGAATCGTACTTGACTTTGGACAGGAACAGAACCTGAAGGAAAGCATACAGCAGGCATTTTGAACAGGGTAGGAGGAAAGCAACTGTCAGTGAACCCAGGCTGTGACCACTCAGGAACAAAAAATGACATTTTTTGTTTGGTCTTGTTGCAAACAGGTCCAATTTGGGGAGTGTCCCATCACTAGAAAATGGACAGGGACACATCTAGGTGAAGAGGCGACTTGTGGTGACCTGAGAATGACCTACTCATGTGGACCGTCCATGTGTTTTGAACTCCTGGAAAGTAAGCAACTCTCAGGCTGATAGAACTGGCGATGCAGAAATTCAAAAGGAGAATCGCCTACTGCCATAAGTTTTCAGAACGCCCTTCCTCCCACTCCACCACGCTTGTTTACACAGAAGATGGCTACTGTGTTGTCTGTGAGTTTCAAAAAATTCCGCCATTTAATATTCATAAGGAACGCCAAGCAAACTAAACGGATGGCCTGAAGTTCCCTGATATTTATATGGAGACCTATACCCTGAAAAGACCAAAGGCTCTGAGAGTCTGAAAGGGACCTAAATGAGCTCCCCAATTTAGACCTGATGCATCTGTGACCAGCGTGAGTGACTCCTATCATAAGGCAAAGAGAACACTCCTGCAAACATTTGCAGATTCTACCCACCAGTCAGAGAGGACAAGACCTGAGCAGGTATTAGAACTACCATGTCCACATGATGATGGGTCAGTGAGTACACTGAGGCTAGCCAATCCTGTAGTTCTCTGAGGTGTAGCCTGGCATGCTGCACCAAGTTTGCAGCAATTTTGAACCACAGTGAGAGGATGCACCTTTAGATCTAGAACAATGACCTGCATCGTTTGGAATCTCTGAATCAGCAGGAAACCCCTGACCTCTGTAGAATCTAGGACAGCCAAAATAGATTTTATTCTTTGAACAGGTATCAGGATAGATTTCTCTGTATTGATTAGGAGCCAAAGAGTGTCAAAAGTAGACTAAATAGTGGCTAAGCTGGAGAGTACCTGAGACCCGTACTTTCACCACCCAGTCATCCAGGTAGGGGAACACTTGGACTCCTGACCTTCACAAGAATGCTACTACTACAGCCATGCATTTTGTGAATATGAGGGGCTGCTGGTGGGCCAAAAAGCAGTACTCCAAATTGGTAATAGGACCCACTGACCATGAATCTGAGAAACTTTCTGTGGCTCTGGTGAATCATATGAAAATAAGCATCCTTTAAGTCAAGGGCAGCACTCCAGTCCCAAGGATGTAAGGAAGGGATTATAGATGCTAGAGCAGGGATCGGCAACCTTTAGCACGTGGCCCATCAGGGAAATCCACTGGTGGGCCAGGATGGTTTGTTTACCTGCAGCGTCTGCAGGTTCGGCCAATCGCAGCTCCAACTGGCTGTGGTTCACCATTCCAGGACAATGGGGACTGCATGAAGCAGGGGCCAGCACATCCCTCGTCCCACACCGCTTCCCGCAGCCTGGAACAGCGAACGGCGGCCAGTGGGAGCTGCGATCGACCGAACCCGTGGACACTGCAGGTAAACAAACCGTTCCAGTCCGCCAGCGGATTTCCCTGATGGGCCGCTTGCCAAAGGTTGCCGATCCCTGTGCTAGAGTAACCCTCCAGAATTTTGTTTTTTTTAGGAACTTGTTTAGCTGCTTTAGATTTAAACTAGGTCTGAGACCTCCACCTTTGCCCTCAGTATTTGAAAGTAACATGAATAAAATCTCTTCCCTCTGAATGTTATGGGAACTTCTTTTATGGCTCCCTGTGGAGGAGAGGCTGGATCTCCTGAAGTAGCATGCACTCAAGAGCCCAGTCCATGAAGAGGGATGCGGAATGGGCAGGGGGAGAGAAATAAATTGAAGAGAGTGTATCCCAGCTCAACCAAACTTAAGATCCACTGATCCATGGTGATGAGAGTCCCATGCTTAGGAAGTGGGATAGATGGTTGGCAAAATTTGGTGTGGGGAAAGATGGTACTCTGATAAGTGGTAGCTTGCTCTCAATCAACAGGTCAAAATGACTGTTTAGAGGACCCAGTTTGCCTAGAAGAACGGCAACTTCAGAAGAGGGAGGAAGAGATACCTCTTGTAATTTCTGCTCCTCTATTGGACAGGTCCTGGGTGCTAGGCAAGCTGGGCTGGAACTGCTGTGGGTGGAACAGTTTTCTTTTAGCCACAGGTATACAGATCCTCAGAGACTTTAGGGTCACTGTTGAATCTTTTAAGGCTATGAAGCTGCTCATCTGTCTTATCGGAAAAGAGCAAGGGGACTTCAAATGGGAGGTCTTAAACGGTCTGTTGAATCTCTGGAGAAAGATCTGATGGCTACAGCCAAGATCTATGCCGCACAGTGATGGAGGAAACCTTTCCTCGAGCTGCATCCAAGTTCACCTGCAATGCCTTTGTAGCAACCAATTTGTTCTTCCACCATAACAGTGAACTCCTGTTTTGCCTCATCAGGAAGCTTCTCTTTCAACTTCAGGACTTTATCCCACAGGCTGAAACCATAACAACCCAAAGCCTGCTGGTTCATGATCCTAAGCTGTAAATCTGTGGAATACAGCTTCCTGCTGAATAGGACTACCTTTTTTTCCTTTTGGGGTACAGGCCTGGTGTCCCAATCTCTCCCTTTCATTAGCAGCAGTGACTACCAGGGATCTTGGAGGATGGTGGTTATAAGAAAGCTCAAATCCTTGTGAAGAGACAGAATATCTTCTCTCCACCCTTTTAGCAGTGGGAGGCAAGGAAGATGGGGGTTGCCATAAAATTTTGACAGGTTCCAGGATAGCCTCATTAACTGGGAAAGCTACTCTGAAGGGCCTTGCAAAGGCTAAAATGCCCACAAGCCTGTGTGACCTTTCTGGCACCTCTTGTAGATGGCTATACAGAGCTGCAACCAACCTTCTCAATAAGTCTTGATGAGCACTGAAACCATCAGGGGGGAGAGAAGTAGATTCAGTCACTACTGCCTCACTGGGTGGCATAGCACCCCGCTATGTGCAGGCCATTGATCCTTAGAGTGCTAAGTCTTGTGGCAGGTACTACAGTGGGCAGGAACCCCACTGGGCTGCTGGGCATGCTCAGGTAGAGACATGAATGATCTGACCTTGGAGTCTGATGAGGAGTCCACTTCCTCAGACCACGGTGACTCCTTCAGTTCCAGAGAGACCTGTTTTGAATCTGGAAATCAGGGTTCTGCGGGATCACTGCTGAACCCTACAGAAAGGAGACGCAACTGTAGAAGTCACCGGTACTGAACAATGTTCTGGGGCTGTTCTGTGGGAGCGTGCTGTTCCAATCCCGGTACTATGAGAGATTTCTGAACAGCAGGGGAAACCAGCACCAATAATTAAGCAACTCTCTGGCTTCCTCAAAAGCTTCGGGTATAGACGGCACTGGAAAGGGCTCCTGAGTCTGTGATACCAAAAGGTGCACCAGTCTTTTGGGAATTAGCCTTCATGGGCTCCAGATTCAGCAGTCCCTCTTGGCTTATGGACTGTGCCTGGGTGAACTTCTTTGAGCATGCCGTCGAGTTCTTGCCTCTACTTGGTGCCTTCACTGTAGACTTTGAAGGCCCCAGTACCGAGGCTTCAGAAGACTTAAGTTGCTTCTTCTTAGGTACCGGTGACAAGGATCTGCCTCTGGACTCAGTCAGAACATGGAAGCACTCCTAACAGACTCAGATGTGCTAGATACTGTAGCCCATAGGACTGGCTTGCTAGCTTAGCCTTCATTATATTCAGCTGTAACACAAGAAACCTGCAGACCTGTATACTGTAAGACATTAGCTTAAGCAAGTTAGCAGAAGTTAGCATAAGTGTGTTTCAGTAGGCCTGTAAGCTTTGGCATAGATAGATGTTCTGACAGTTATCCTCAGAGTTTGGGGAACTCAGTCTAGCTTACTCAATGGTAGAAGCTGGAGCTTAACAGTAAATACCTGCAGAAACATGGAAACAATAACCGTAAACTGGCTTAAGCAAGAAGTGATGGTTATGATAATGAGTTAAAGTGGTATTAATATGTATTAATAGGTTGACCTCAGGATAAGTACACCTCAGTATTACGTGAGTGAAAAGAATAAATTTGGGCATGGAGGAATGAGCAATAGCATAAATATTCAATATGGTGCTCAGGTCCTATAATAGGGCATACCACCATGTGGAGAGGAGTCATTTAGCATTTGGCAGCTTTCCATCATTCAACCCCTCAGCTCTACTATCAATCTTGGGTAGTGAGTAACTGGAACTATTGGATTCATTTGGCATGCCAGTACTCTACCTGTAACATGCAAGAGTACATTCGAGCAAAAAATGCAAAGTCAAATTTCAATTGCTTCCATCTTTACTACATTTATCGCAGCTGAACAAAATTCTCACTCCAGTGCTTTATTTGTTCCGTTAAAACAATCAGACTTACATAACAGAGATATAAACAGCAATTCTCCCTTTCTCTCCTTCACAAAGAAAAGATTATCCAGTATAAACCTGGTCAATCTTTTTTAAAATTTCTCCTTCAAAAAGAATGCCTGTGTTTTGATTTCCCTCAAACATACTTTGAGTATTTTGCCTGTAGGTGAACAGTACACACTTGTACTTACCATCATATACAAAGTAAGTCCCATCTTTGAAGACCACAACAGCAGGCAATTCAGGCAGTGTCACATACTAAAAGAGTGAGAGATGACTTTTAATCATCCCATGGATGATTAAGACAGGCATTTTAACTGCACAAACCTTAAACTCACCAGTCTGAAGTAAAAAACCCCTCAAATAATTAAACAGGACACTTACATATTCTCTCAGCCTTGTTTATAACATAGACGCTTGGAAACATACTCCCTTGCTTCCCCTTTTAACAATTTTATCTTTTTTACATTCCAACTTTTTTAAAAAAATCTAATTTTATGTGGAAATTACATTTTTGTTTAGAGTTCTAATATACTAATATACTAATTTATATTAGTACTTTCTCCAGCACTAGGAACTATATTTCTTACTCAAACGCTGATGCATTCAGTGAAGAGAAAACAAAAGGTTTTTGTACATCCTATTAAAAAATGTTTTAGGAGGATGAGGTTAGTTTGACAAAGTTGTGGATTTTTAACAAGTATTTTAAATCTCTGTCTCTCCCACAAACAGGTGGCAATTTTAAAACAAAAAACATTTTCAAAATAAAAATGATGACATTCTTCTATCATACCTGAGAAAGTTAGAAACCCAGCTCTTTTTTGGCTTGTTTTACACTTCTTGGCCCCATTCTCTGTGCCCCAGGAAGCTCCACAAAGGGCAGAGGTGACTAAGGCTGGTTTGGTCCCTGGCGTAAATTACAGCAGACTCATAAATGGGAGCTAGCAGCTTTAACTCTACCTTCACTACTCTGCTCTAGAGCAGAGGTGGGAGTTGTGAAATAAAATAGCATACAATAATGAATTAGTGCAAATCGGCAGGGTTGAAGTTTGTGAGAGCACCTTAAGTGAGAATTACATAAAATTTAAACTCACCTGTTTTACAATTTGCTTATTTTCCCGTAGGATATTTTTAAAAAAAACTATAGCTACTTGGCTCTTCTGCAGTATACTTGTGATCAAAATATCTCATAGAGCTTGGCTTTACAAATGTTAAACCTCAAAGCATTTGTGACTATACTGTAAAGTACATACAACTACAGCAAAAGAAGGTTAGGCTCTTAACCAAGTAACCTAATTTTCAGAAGTGCCATCCACCAATAAATTCTACTGAGGCTGATAAAAACTGCAGATGCTCAGCACCTCCAAAAATCAAGCCACAGGTAAATAAATACAGATTTAGAAACCTAACTTTAAAGAACATTTTTTGAAAATCTTAGACAAGTGACTTATCAAAGTTGTTACAGCGAGTCAGTGGAACAGCCGATAATACAGCCACAGTCTCCGGACTCCAGCCTCTAGACAACACTTGCCTTATAACGTCAGGAAAATAGTGACGTAATGTGGTTTTTCTAACATTTTGTATTTACAACCAATTTTATTGTAGCAATAGGCTCAGTAGGTTTTAAACAGCTGTTTTATAAAAAATAATGCATTTATTAAAGTTACAGGATTTTTCAAGTCATGCAATCTCAAGTCATTTAGCATTGCAGACATAACCCCTTGACAAAACCACACCATATGGTTTTTATACACTTCTTTATGCTAGTAAAGTAGTATAACATTCAAATCCCATTCCCTAGTATCAAGCACATAAAACTGCCCTTTCCCAGCTACAAATGCACGAGACTTCCCACGTCTCAACTCCTTCTTGGAAAACCTGATTAGCACAGTTTGGCTTCCTCGGGGTTTGTCACTGGGACTCAGACAGCTCAGTTAATGAGGGACAACTGAGTATGAGAATTGGGCTTTTGCACCTGTTTTTTGGGTGGTACTTTGAAGCATCTTGGGAACCCATTTCTGGGCTGGAGTTTGGGGTGAGAGTTCCTCCTGTCCTTTCCATTCCAGGGACCATTTTTCCTCCCCAAAATCTGCTATCTATTCCCACTAGAGGAGAAAGCATGCACAGATAATTTTCAGCATACTATATTTTAAGGTTCTGAATTTATTTCTTCAATTTTGTCAAAAGCTACTAGTCCTCATTAAGGATTCAGTGAATGGCAATTCCGATTTTGTTTTCAAAAAATCATTAGTTACTAGCATAAAAATACAGCTCTTAAAAAAAATGTATTTCAGAAATGGGTATATGTAAAGTCTGGAATAACTCAGTTTTGGATCCAAAATCAGTTCTGATAAATTAGATGATCTTGAAACTAAGATTATAACAAACTGTCTTCTGCAATCCTACTTATTCTATTTAAGTTCCTATTGCACCTCAATGCCTTCTCTGAAAAAGTCATGTGGTCAGTGCAAAACAGGACCGCCTGATCAACCTAACAAATACTGCAAGAACAAAAAAAGTTTGTAAAACTTTTCAACTGTATTTCAAGCTATTATAATGAATAATTTGATAGGATTTTTCCCTCTTTTAAAGACAGAGGTTTTAATATTGCTGGTGATCAACATGCTAACACGTATATAGAAGGTAACAGTGTATTCCGTAACTAAGTCAATTCCAAATCCATGTTTTCTCTATGAGATTCTTTATTTAGAAATAGCTATTCATTAGAGTGATTACTATTACTGACGAGTGATTACTATTACTGACCAGTTTTCTGTAGTGTTTGAGGTCAGAAACAGCAAGAATTAAAAGGCTACGGTTATGCTAAATACAACTTAAAGAAGAAGAGGAAGTAGAGGTTGAAGTATCTGATAAAGTGAATTTACCTCAGGTAGCACCTCTTCTGAGGCAGAAAAAAAGTATGTATAGACAATTAGTTCTGAAGCAACTTCTATGTATTTCTCCTGCAAAAAAACAGAGACATTTTTAAAAAATTTCTCAAATCTTGGTACAAACATTAACAGAAAAAAGTCTATCAAAATACAAACATTTTCTTCTACTTTTTTAAAAGTAAAATATAAAAAGATAATGTAACAAAATTAGAATAGAAAGCTTACCTGCGGCCCATCTGCACTACATGGCTAAACATGCCAGTGTAAAATGATGTATCTATGTTAGAGGCATCCCTTTTATAAGTTACAAGGTGTAGAACAAGGTGTAGTACACTGGGTGTAGAACAAAAGCTAGGCAAGTAATACTGTTCTGAACCATGGTTCAGTGCCCGGATTGTTCCATTCAAACTAAGAAAAAAAACTTGACAGACCTCAACGAATCTAACTGGTTTATTTGGAGTTGTACTACAGGAGTATTCTTAGACAAAGACAATTTGAATTTTCTGTATTATGTTCATTTTATTTTGGCAGTACATGGATCTTAAACCACAAATAATGTCTACTAATAAGTAGGACTGTCGATTAATCACAGTTAATTCATGCAATTAACTCAAAAAAATTAACGGTGATTAATCACACTGTTAAACAATAGAATACCAAATGAAATGTATTAAATATTTTTGGATGTTTCTACATTTTCAAATATATTGATTTCTATTACAACACAGAATACAAAGAGTGCACTTCTCACTTTATATTATTTTTATTACAAATATTTGCACTGTAAAAATGATAAACAAAAGAAACAGAATTTTTCAATTCACCTCATACAAGTACTGAGTGCAATCTCTTTATCGTGAAAGTGTAACTTACAAACACAGATTTTTTTGTTACATAACTGCACTCAAAAACAAAACAATGTAAAATTCCAGAGCCTACAAGTCCACTCACTCCTACTTCCTATTCAGCCAATCACTAAGACAAACAAGTTTGTTTAAATTTACAGGAGATACTGCTGACTGCCTCTTAGGGTATGTCTACACTATGGAATTAGGTCGAATTTATAGAAGTCGGTTTTTTAGAAATCGGTTTTATATATTCGAGTGTGTGTGTCCCCACAGAAAATGCTCTAAGTGCATTAAGCGCATTAACTCGGCGGAGTGCTTCCACAGTATCGAGGCAAGCGTCAACTTCCGGAGTGTTGCACTGTGGGTAGCTATCCCACAGTTCCCGCAGTCGCCGCTGCCCATTGGAATTCTGGGTTGAGATCTCAATGCCTGATGGGGCTAAAACATTGTTGCGGGTGGTTCTGGGTACAGATCGTCAGGCCCCCGTTCCCTCCCTCCCTCCGTGAAAGCAAGGGCAGACAATCGTTTCGCGCCTTTTTTCCTGAGTTACCTATGCAGACGCCATACCACGGCAAGCATGGAGCCCGCTCAGCTCACTGTCATCGTATGTCTCCTGGGTGCTGGCAGACGCGGTACTGCATTGCTACACAGTAGCAGCAACACATTGCCTTCTGGCAGCAGACGGTGCAATACGACTGGTAGCCGTCATCATTATGTCCGAGGTGCTCCTGGCCACATCGGCCAGGAGCGCCTGGACAGACATGGGCGCAGGGACTAAATCTGGAGTGACTTGACCAGGTCATTCTCTTTAGTCCTGCAGTCAGTCCTTTTGAACCGTCTTATGGTGAGCAGGCAGGCGATACGGATTGCTAGCAGTCGTACTGTACCATCTTCTGCCGAGCAGCCATGAGATGTGGATGGCATGCAGTCCTTCTGCACCGTCTGCTGCCAGCCAAAGATGTAAAAGATAGATGGAGTGGATCAAAACAATAAATAGACCAGATTTGTTTTGTACTCATTTGCTTCCCCCCCTCCCCGTCTAGGGGACTCATTCCTCTAGGTCACACTGCAGTCACTCACTGAGAAGGTGCAGCGAGGTAAATCTAGCCATGTATCAATCAGAGGCCAGACTAACCTCCTTGTTCCAATAAGAACAATAACGTAGGTGCACCATTTCTTATTGGAACCCTCCGTGAAGTCCTGCATGAAATACTCCTTGATGTAAAGCCACCCCCTTTGTTGATTTTAGCTCCCTGAAGCCAACCCTGTAAGCCATGTCGTCAGTTGCCCCTCCCTCCGTCAGAGCAACGGCAGACAATCGTTCCGCGCCTTTTTTCTGTGCGGACGCCATAACAAGGCAAGCATGGAGGCCGCTCAGCTCACTTTGGCAATTAGGAGCACATTAAACACCACACGCATTATCCAGCAGTATATGCAGCACCAGAACCTGGCAGAGCGATACCGGGCGAGGAGGCGACATCAGTGCGGTCACGTGAGTGATCGGGACATGGACACAGATTTCTCTGAAAGCATGGGCCCTGCCAATGCATGCATCATGGTGCTAATGGGGCAGGTTCATGCTGTGGAACGCCGATTCTGGGCTCGGGAAACAAGCACAGACTGGTGGGACGGCCTAGTTGCAGGTCTGGGACGATTCCCAGTGGCTGCGAAACTTTCGCATGCGTAAGGGCACTTTCATTGCTTTCCCCTGCCCTGAAGCGCATGAATACCAAGATGAGAGCAGCCCTCACAGTTGAGAAGCGAGTGGCGATAGCCCTGTGGAAGCTTGCAATGCCAGACTGCTACCGGTCAGTTGGGAATCAATTTGGAGTGGGCAAATCTACTATTGGGGCTGCTGTGATGCAAGTAGCGCACGCAATCAAAGATCTGCTGATATCAAGGGTAGTGACCCTGGGAAATGTGCAGGTCATAGTGGATGGCTTTGCTGCAATGGGATTCCCTAACTGTGGTGGGGCCATAGATGGAACCCATATCCCTATCTTGGCACCGGAGCACCAAGCCGGCGAGTACATAAACCGCAAAGGGTATTTTTCAATAGTGCTGCAAGCTCTGGTGAATCACAAGGGACGTTTCACCAACATCAACATGGGATGGCCAGGAAAGGTACAGGACGCTCGCATCTTCAGGAACTCTGGTCCGTTTCAAAAGCTGCAGGAAGGGACTTTATTCCCAGACCAGAAAATAACTATTGGGGACGTTGAAATGCCTATATGTACCCTTGGGGACCCAGCCTACCCCTTAATGCCATGGCTCATGAAGCCGTACACAGGCAGCCTGGACAGTAGTCAGGAGCTGTTCAACTACAGGCTGAGCAAGTGCAGAATGGTGGTAGAATGTGCATTTGGACGTTTAAAGGCGCGCTGGCGCAGTTTACTGACTCGCTTAGACCTCAGCGAAACCAATATTCCCACTGTTATTACTGCTTGCTGTGTGCTCCACAATATCTGTGAGAGTAAGGGGAAACATTTATGGTGGGGTGGGAGGTTGAGGCAAATCACCGGGCTGCTGGTTACGCACAGCCAGACACCAGGGCGGTTAGAAGAGCACAGGAGGGCGCGGTACGCATCAGAGAAGCTTTGAAAACCAGTTTCATGACTGGCCAGGCTACGGTGTGAAAGTTCTCTTTATTTCTCCTTGATGAAACCCCCCGCCCCTTGGTTCACTCTACTTCCCTGCAAGCTAACCACCCTCCCCTCCTCCCTTCGATCACCACTTGCAGAGCCAATAAAGTCACTGTTGCTTCACATTCATGCATTCTTTATTCATTCATCACACAAATAGGGGGACGACTACCAAGGTAGCCCAGGAGGGGTGGTGGAGGAGGGAAGGACAAGGCCACACAGCACTTTAAAAGTTCACAACTTTAAAATTTATTGAATGCCAGCCTTCTTTTTTTTGGGCAATCCTCTGTGGTGGAGTGGCTGGTTGGCCAGTGGCCCCCGCACCGTGTTCTTGGGCATCTGGGTGTGGAGGCTATGGAATTGGGGAGGAGGGCGGTTGGTTACACAGGGGCTGTAGTGGCAGTCTGTGCTCCAGCTGCCTTTGCTGCAGCTCAACCATACACTGGAGCATACTGGTTTGATCCTCCAGTAGCCTCAGCATTGAATCCTGCCTCCTGTCGTCATGCTGCCGCCACCTATCAGCTTCAGCCCTCTCTTCAGCCTGCCACCTCTCCTCCCGGTCATTTTGTGCTTTCCTGCACTCTGACATTGTCTGTCTCCACGCATTTGTCTGGGCTCTGTCAGTGTGGGAGGACAGCATGAGCTCAGAGAACATTTCATCACGAGTGCATTTACCGCCTTCTAATCTTCACTAGCCTCTGGGAAGGAGAAGATCCTGTGATCACTGAAACACATGCAGCTGGTGGAGAAAAAAAAAGGGACAGCGGTATTTAAAAAGACACATTTTATAAAACAGTGGCTACAGTCTTTCAGGGGAAACCTTGCTGTTAACATTACATACATAGCACATGTGCTTTCGTTACAAGGTTGCATTTTGCGTCCCCCCACCGCGTGGCTACCCCCTCAACCCTCCCCCCTCCCTGTGGCTAACAGCGGGGAACATTTCTGTTCAGCCACAGGCAAACAGCTCAGCAGGAATGAGCTCCTCTGAATGTCGCCTGAACAAAAGCACCCTATTTCAACCAGGAGACCATGAATGATATCTCACTCTCCTGAGGATAACACAGAGAGAAAAAGAACGGATGTGTTTGAACGCCAGCAAACATACACTGCAATGCTTTGTTGTACAATGATTCCCAAGTACGTGTTACTGTCCTGTAAAGTGTCCTACCATGAAGGACGCAATAAGGCTGCCCTCCCCAGAAACCTTTTGCAAAGGCTTTGGGAGTACATCCAGGAGAGCCGCGAATGCCAGAGCAAATTAATCCTTTCACATGCTTGCTTTTAAACCATGTATAGTATTTTAAAAGGTACACTCACCGGAGGTCCCTTCTCCGCCTGGCGGGTCCAGGAGGCAGCCTTGGGTGGGTTCGGGGGGTACTGGCTCCAGGTCCAGGGTGAGAAACAGTTCCTGGCTGTCGGGAAAACCTGTTTCTCTGCTTGCTTGCTGTGAGCTATCTACAACCTCATCATCATCATCATCATCATCCTCCTCATCCCCAAAACCTGCTTCTGTGTTGCCTCCATCTCCACTGAAGGAGTCAAACAACACGGCTGGGGTAGTGGTGGCTGAACCCCCTAAAATGGCATGCAGCTCATCATAGAAGTGGCATGTTTGGGGCTCTGACCTGGAGCGGCCTTTTCGCCCCTCTGGTTTTCTGGTAGGCTTGCCTCAGCTCCTTAAGTTTCACGCGGCACTGCTTCAGATCCCTGTTATGGCCTCTGTCCTTCATGCCCTGGGAGATTTTGACAAAGGTTTTGGCATTTTGAAAACTGGAACGGAGTTCTGATAGCACGGATTCCTCTCCCCATACAGCGATCAGATCCCGTACCTCCCGTTCAGTCCATGCTGGAGCTCTTTTGCGATTCTGGGACTCCATCATGGTCACCTCTGCTGATGAGCTCTGCATGGTCACCTGCAGCTTGCCACGCTGGCCAAACAGGAAATGAGATTCAAAAGTTCACAGTTCTTTTCCTGTCTACCTGGCCAGTGCATCTGAGTTGAGAGTGCTAACCAGAGCGGTCACAATGGAGCACTCTGGGATAGCTCCCGGAGGCCAATACTGTCGAATTGTGTCCACAGTATCCCAAATTCGACCCGGCAAGGCCGATTTAAGCGCTAATCCACTTGTTGGGGTGGAGTACGGAAATCGATTTTAAGAGCCCTTTAAGTCGAAATAAAGGGCTTCATCGTGTGGACGCGTGCAGGTTTACATCGATTTAACGCTGCTAAATTCGACCTAAAGTCCTAGTGTAGAGCAGGGCTTATTTACAGTGTCACCTGAAAGTGAGAACAGGCTGGCACTTTTGAGGCTGGCGTTGCAAGGTATTTATGTGCCAGACATGCTAAACATTCATATGCCCCTTCATTCTTTGGCCACCATTCCAGAGGACATGCTTCCATGCTGATGATGCTTGTTAAAAAAAAAATACGTTAATTAAATTTGTGACTGAACTCCTTGGGGGAGAATTGTATGTCTCCTGTTCTGTTTTACCCACGTTCTGCCATATATTTCATGTTATAGCAGTCTCGGATGATGACTCAAGACATGTTCGTTTTAAGAACACTTTCACTGCAGATTTCACAAAACGCAAAGAAGGTACCAATGTGAGATTTCTAAGGATAGATACAGCACTCGACCCAAGGTTTAAGAATCTGAAGTGCCTTCCAAAATCTGAGAGGGGAGAGGTGTGAAGCATGCTTTCAGATGTCTTAAAAGAGCAACACCCCGACGAGGAAACTACAGAACCCTAACCACCAGAAAAGAAAATCAACCTTCTGTTGGTAGCATTTGACTCGGATGATGAAAATGAACATGCGTCGGTTCGCTCTGCTTTGGATCGTTATCGAACAGAATCCGTCATCAGCATGGACACATGCCTTCTGGAATGGTGGTTGAAGCATGAAGGCACATACGAATCTTCAGGGCATCTGGCACATAAATATCTTGCCATGTCGGCTACAACAGTGCCATGTGAACGCCTATTTTCACTTTTAGGTGACATTGTAAACAAGATGTGGGCAGCATTACCTCCTGAAAATTGTAACCAAACCTGTTTGAGCGATTGGCTGAAGTAGGACTGAGTGGACTTGTAGGTTTTAATGTTTTACATTGTTTTATTTCTGAATGCATTTATTTTTTGTACATAATTCTACATTTCTAAGTTCAACTTCCATTACAAAGAGATTACACTATAGTACTTGTATGAGGTGAACTGAAAAATTCTGTTTATTTTGTTTTTTACAGTGCAAATATTTGTAATAAATATATAAAGTGAGCATTGTACACTTCGCATTCTGTGTTGCAGTTGAAATCAATATATTTGAAAATGTAGAAAACATCCAAAAATATTTAAATAAATGGTATTCTATTTCTGTTTAACATGTGTTTAATCATGTGATTCATTTTTTTTAATCGTGCAATTATTTTGTTTTAATCACTTGACAGCCCTACTAATAAGTATTAGAGCAAAAAGGACACACACCATAAAGGTACATATGCACATTATGTCAACATAATGGAAGTGATACAGTCAACAACAGTAAGAGTTTTAGAAATCTTCTGAGGATTTTGTTAAAATGAAGACCAAATACACACAGTTTCTTTCCACCTAACTAAAGTGAAACTTATTAAGACGTAGCATAGAACTTCAGTATAAAAAAAAAAAGACCATAAAACCTATCACATTAACAAAAAAATTCTCCCTTCAGCATAACTGTGCCACACAGTAAATGCTACATTAAATAACTTTTAAGTTTAACTATTGGTTGAAAGCATGCCTTATGCCTCAAAACAACAAAAACATTTGGCATATCTAAGGTTAAGTATAATTTTAAAATACTGTTTTACATTATTAGGACTTCGGAGTCCCACGACACAATGATTACAAGAGGAGAGACAGCACTCAGATCTAGAGATTACCAGCATGTTTGGTAAATGTCTATAAACACATACATTAAGATAAAAAAAGTGTATATATTATGCCATTATCAAAGTAGTTCTAAAATTAAAACATATTCAGCTTCTTACCTACAACTATAATCTCTTTAAAATATACAATTACTTTCTCACTTTTTTAGGAGAGATATGCATAAGTCACTTTTAGACTGCCTCTATAAAGATCAAAAACAAAAAACAAATGAATTTAATGAAGTTTCAAACCTTTAAAGGAGATTCCCCACCAACATACAAAAAAAGTACACGATGCCTCTTGTGCACATGTTCAAACATTTGCTGGCTAGGAAGTGGCCGGATAAGAGGCCTGGGGAAAAGGGAAATATAAAGAAACATTCAGGGTTTTTTTGAAAATTCAAAGAAAACATATACGCTCATCTAAATTGTACAATTCTGACTGCCCATTCCACAAGTCTAAACTTGAAAATGCTAGAACTCTGTATTTAAGAAGAGCAAACAGTGACTGGTGCTACAGTGCAATGGAATTTACCAATTATATCAACTCTTAGTAAGAAGAATTAAACAGTAATCCTGACACTACATACAAGCCATCTGATGTATGGTGTAGTTATTTCTGAAAGAGGCATAGCAACTCGGGAATATGGGTTTTGTAAGTGATTCTAGTTTGGAGATTACCGGTATTCATAGACTACTGGAAAGTACGGAAAAGCAGTTTAGGTCCATGTCCCTATTTTTATGCTCTAAACCCCAGGTAAGTGAGAAGAGAGGAAATTTGAATAGTCCCAAGCAGAAACTGTTCTCTAGAAGATTCTGAGCTCGTGTGCCAAGGTTGCAATTATCCGTATGGGGGGAAATCTATGTTGGCAATTTTTTTTTTTTTTTTTTTGGGGGGGGGGGGGGGGGGAGGGGAAGAAGCCACAACTATTTCCTTTGCTAGATTGCTAATTGTCCCAATAAAACTTCATATAAAATCCCCCTCCCTCCACTTTTTTTTTTTTTTTTTGGGGGGGGGGGGAAATGGTGAAATCCTTGTTAATGCTGTATTAAATTTTTAAATACAGTCTGTGCATTACTTAATAATGTATACAACCCACAGATTAATTTGCCGCTATTTCGCCATCTTCCCGTAAGTAACAGAATAGATAAATACTGCATCATCCCAGGAGAGCTGACGTGTGACAGCTGAGAAAAAATAATTTTCTCAATAGCTCAGTTTAACACCAGTGACTCTTTCACTATTCAAAAACATTTCATTTTAATTTTATAATTAAAAAATAAAACTGAGTGACAGAAAATGAGCTTCTAACTGATATAGCCCATATGATTAGAAATAATGAAAGACTACTAACATCTTAACTAAACATACTTTTTCACAACTGCAGAGGTAAATCTGCAAACCATATATGGTGGGGCATTTTTAAATCTCTCTCTGACACCTTAAGCAGTATCTGTTCCAAAAAACAAGTGCAGTCTCAAGGATCTATTTCAGGCATTGCATCATTCTGCCTAATGTAACTTGTTCAGTAATTAATTGCTAATGTTGCATCATTACTGAAATCAATGTCGAAACACATTAAAAACCTAACTATGGAGTTTAAGAGCAATTGCATCAGAAACACTCACGTTACATATTATGACTCTATAAAATCTCTTACAACCAGGTCAGCATAGCCAAAGTATAAATGAAAATAACTAAAAATGTATTCCCGTCTTATCACACTTAATTGTTTGAGAAATAATCACCCCAACTCCTCGCTTAACGTTGTAGTTATGTTCCTGAAAAATGCTACTTTAAGCGAAACAATGTTAAGCAAATCTAATTTCCCCCTAAGAATTAAGGTAAATAGGTGGAATTAGGTTCCAGGGAAATTTTTTTCGCCGGACAAAAGACTATATTTTAGGGTTTTAATTTAATACTGTACACAGCAATGATGATTGTGAAGCTTGGTTGAGGTGGTGGAATCAGAGGGTGGGATATTTCCCAGGAAATGCCTTACTGCTAAATGATGAACTAGCACTTGGCTGAGCCCTCAAGGGTTAACAAATTTTTGTTCATGTAGCCTCACACTCTACAAGGGAGCAAGAATGGAGGGAGGAGACACAGCATGACAGAGAGAGAGAGAGAGAGAGAGAGACAGACAGACACACACTGTGTGAGAGAGAGAGAGAGAGGAGAGACAGAGACACACACCATGAGTGAGAGAGAGACACGCGCATTGCCCCTTTAAGTACACTGCCTTTTTAAGTAGATCAGCAAGTTGAGACAGCAGCTGCTGCCAGCAAGCTTCCTCCGTCCTGAGCCCTGTCGTGTCCCCACCCGCTCTGTGGAGATGGGGTACAGGAGTGGGGTGAGGGGGACACACTGACATTAGACCCCTTGGCCCCCCTGTCCCCTCCCAGCAAGCAGGAGGCTCCCAGGAGAAGCTCCAAGGCAGAGGGCAGGAGCAGCACACGGCAGTGGGAGGGAGGGACAGCCTAACTGCCCGGCAATTGATAGCCTGCTGGGCAGCTGCCTCACAGGGAACTTAGGGGGGCTGTCAGTCCACCCTGGTTCCAAGCCCCCATGAGCTAGCTTCAACAGGCTGCTCTTTCTGCAAGCAGTGGACAAAGCAGGCGGCTACCAAACAATGTTATAAGGGAGCACTGCACAACTTTAAGCAAGCATGTTCTCCTATTGATCAGCAATGTAACAACGAAACAACGTTAACCAGGATGACATTAAGTGAGGAGTTACTGTATTTTAAACAAAAGGAAGTATTTCTTCACATAACGTACGGTCAACCTGTGGAACTCCTTGCCAGAGGATGTTGTGAAGGCCAAGACCATAACAGGGTTCAAAAAAGAACAAGATAAATGCATGGAGGATAGATCCATCATCAATGACTATTAGCCAGGATGTTCAGGGATGGTGTCCCTAGTCTCTGTTTGGAAGAAGCTGGGAATGGGTGACAGGGGATGGATCACTTGATGATTACCTGTTCTGTTCATTCCCTCTGGGGCACCTGGCATTGGCCACTGTTGGAAGACAGGATACTAGGCTAGATGGACCTTTGGTCTGACCCAGTATGGCCGTTCTTATGTTTTGTGTACACATTAAGACTTCCACTATGCAAAATTATAGACGGGAACTTAGATGGCTTGCACTTAACACTTTCTCCTGTCCTCCAAACCTGACCTATACAAACACTTGCATTAATCTAAAAAACAACACATAAATGAGAAACACTGCACTAGACTATGCCACAGACTTCCCCTCACTGAAATAAATGACTACTAAATCAGATGGGGTAAAGATTATGTTACCTCTTTTAAAGGTAAATTAGAAAGTAAACTTGATCATCATTTTAAACCCAATAGGTTCTAAATGTCTCCACTAACCAGGCTGTAGGAGGCAGGCAATACAAAAAAGTTTTGCAGAAAGATTGATTAGTAATCTGTATTTACTGCTAAGACACTGTCTTTACTGAGGAGTCCAGTCACTGTTTAATACGTATTCCATTACTGAATGACCCCCAACTCACCTCCCAGCATGGTTAGTGGAGGTATTTAATCTATTTCTGGGCTTAACTCAATTTTCTTTACAGTTCACATCTAATTCAAACTATAATAAATGAACAAGATGGATGCCACTGATTCTTACAAAGTATTGTAAGAATAAAAGACTACATTAACAGGTCAAGGACATTTCTGTCAAAGAAGCCCAGCTTTTGGCTCTCCTTTGAAAAAATCAAATGGGGCAAATTCAATAAAACCATGTAAATCACTGGTATCTTCAAAGAAGATTATAAATACTTACCCTGCTACTCTGTTAGCAAATTCAATTATATCATCTTTGGTTCTAGGTCCTCTATAGTTGTATGCCAAGTCACCTTTTAAGCTAGAGGGGAAAAAAACAAAATTCTGAGGAATTGTTTCATTATCTTTGTTCATAACTAAAATAAATCAGTTAGCTGCATATGCAAAAACACAGCATCCCCATATTTCTAATATTCAATTATTAGTAAGTGCTGAGCAACTTTATTTTTCAACACATTAGACAAAAGAATCAATCTTTAAATAGAAAAAGTAGCTCAGTGGAACAGTACAATATAATTAGAATGAGGGAGGAAAAAAAAACACACCACACTGTTTGTCTTCTGAAAATAAGTTCTGTTGTACATGCTAGCTATCATGTGCTTTCTAATGACAATATATTAGAACTACAAAAACTAGAGAAGATTTGCTCTCAGACTATGAAAAATAATTAAGCATTTAGACCCTATAAAGAGATATTAAAAATTTCCATTTATTACTCCTTATCAAAAAAAAGCCTTAGGATACCCTTCTACTATTTGAAAAAAGCCAAATAGAAAGGGCAAATGAAAATGGTATTCCGTTGTGATAATCTGCAAAGGTTTCTTAAACTGAACACTCAGTTAATCCACCCTCCAGTGAGGCAGACAAGAAACTGTAATAGGTTACTGTATGTAATTGATGGGGTGGGATCTAACTTGCTTTTATTAAATCAGAAAAAATATTCATGTAGGATTTATGACAGTGAAGAACAACAGGATTTCCTTTAAAAGAGAACCCATCTGGGTCAGTTACATTATTTTTTGGTGTCCTTAAGACCAATTTTCAGAGCCTGAATATTCATGACAACAAAGTTTTTCACCTGCAGCCTGTAACAAGCTACAATATTTCAATGCCACAGCCCTTTGGAAATATAACTAAAGACAATCCAAATCCTTTGATAATTGCAACACACATGGGGAAATAAAGAATTCTAAGTCTGACCATTTCCCAAATTTTCATTTTTAATAACTGCACCTGAAAATTGAGAGAAAAATACAGTTTTCTGTTTTTACTTTATACCATTGTGTGTACAGACACTTTCACCTTTTACCTTATACAGCAGTTAGTTTCCCTGGCTCACATAGCTCGGGCCCTACCAAATTCATGGCCCATTTTGGTCAATTTCACAGTCACAGAATTTTAAAAATCGTAAATGTCATGATTGCAGCTATTTAAATCTGAAATGTTACAGTGTTGTAATTGTAGGGGTCCTGACCCAAAAAAAAGGAGTTGTGGGGGGATCACAAGGTTATTGTAGGGGGGTTGCGGTACTGCTACCCTTACTTCTGCGCTGCTGCTGGTGGCAGTGCTGCCTTCAGAGCTGGGCAGCTGGAGAGCGGGGGCTGCTGGCTGGGACCCCAGATCTGAAGGGAGAGCCGCTGTTAGCAGCAGCAGAGAAGTAAGGATGGCATGGTATGGATGCTGCTGGTGGGGAGCTGCCTTCAGAGCTGGGCGTCCGGCCAGCAGCCCCTGCTCTCCGGCTGCCCAGCTCTGAAGACAGTGTAGAAGGGTGGTAATACTGTGACCCCCCTAAAATAACCTTGCAACTCCATGAAACTCCCTTTTGGTCAGGACCCCCAATTTGAGAAAAACTGGTATGCCCTGTGAAATCTATATAGTATAAAGTAAAAGCACACAAAAGATCGGATTTCACAGGAGGGAGACCAGATTTCATGGTCTGTGACACTTTTTCACGGCTGTGAATTTGGTAGGCCCTACTCATAGCAATATGGGACGGAAAAGTCATTAAAAATGGGGAAATGCAATCAGAAAGTCAAATATTGGCAGGGTGACTCAGGTATAGGTTTCATACCTGAAACTATGTTTAATTTGTCAACTGAAATTTACTAGATTTCAAGTTCATTATGTCCCTTTAAACAATATTTTATGAGACTATGGTTTATATGATTATATAAGCTTGTTTCAGCTTAATTAATACTCGACTTACTTATGCCACCACCTTGTTTAAAAGCTTAGCATAACAAAGAACCTTAAATGTAAACAAAAGAATTTTTAAAAAATATTATCCAGTTCAGTAGTAACTGATTCAAAACTGGCTCCAAAATGAATTGTCATTTTCTTTTCCTGCTTCTTAGTGGTATCAGCTGTTAAGATTTTTCTGTATATTCGTTTGGTTTTTGTTCCCCTTTTACAAAGGAAAGTGAGTGATAGTGAGGATTTATATATAAAAATATAATGCAGAAAAGGTCAACTTCTAGCTTAATTGATGGATAACCTCAAACTCCATTGTGACGTTGCAGTCCATAATGTTTTATGGAAACATTCTTATGAATGTGAATATGATGTAACTGGAATATGCTTTACGCAAAAGGTCTCTTGTAAGGTATCACAAAGCTTATAATCTACTGAGTGTGTTCATCCTATTTGTATGCATGTATCATTCTTGTATCTGAAGTTAGAAATATGAAGTATAACTCTGAGGTCTTATTGTAACTATGCAAAGTGTGGGCCATTAATAGCGATTTAGAATCTTGATGGCTCCCATTGACTAGGACAATTGGTTGCGGATGGTTTATTTACTTGCAAGCCTTCCTGTGTGCCTGTGGGCCAGCCCATGGGTAATGAAGAATGAGATCTTACAGCGACATGTGACCACTTCACCTGGTAATGAGATCTATCTTAAATCTGGTACTTTTCCATTTAGAAGGAGGGATGGGGACCCAGAGAAACCAAAGTTTCCAAATGTGCCAAAGCTATAAAAGGGGTGGAAAAGAACAAAGGAGGCTTCCAGTTAGGTGGAAACTCAGGGTTCTCTCATAAGATGTTTGCGGCAACTAACAAAGACTGTACCAGGGAAAAGGGTTGGGCCCAGACTAGGAAGAAGTCTAGTCTGTGAAACAAGCTTATTGCAACATCTCTGAGGGTCAGATTTTACCTGTAAACAGTTTTTTAATATATTAGGCTTAGACTTGCGTGTTTTTGCTTTATTTTGCTTGGTGACTTATTTTGTTCTGTCTGTTATCACTTGAAACCACTCAAATCCTACTTTTTGTACTTAATAAAATCACTTTTGTTTATTAGTAAACCCAGAGTAAGTGATTAATACTTGGGGGGGGGGGGGGGGGAAGGGGGGGAATAGCTGTGCATCTCTCTCTATCAGTGTTATGGAGGGCAGACAATTTATCAGTTTACCCTGGATAAGCTTTATACAGAGTAAAGCAGATTTATTTGGGGTTTGGATCCCATTGGGGACTGGGTGTCTGGGTGCTGGAGATAGGTGACCTGCTGAGCAGTTTTTGGTTAAAGTCTGCAGCTTTGGGGGCTTGGACCAGACCTGGGTCTGTGTTGCAGCAGGCTAGTGTGTCTGGCTCAACAAGGCAGAGTTCTGGAGTCCTAAACTGGCAGGGAAAATGAGCTCAGAGGTTATCTCAGCACGTCAGGTAACAGTCCCAAGGGGGGCGGGGGGGGTCTCTGTGACCGAACCCATCACAGTGATATATAAAAATATAATACAGGAAAGATCAACTTACAGTTTAATTGTTGGATAACCTCTAACTCCATATTCAGAGGCAATACCTGAAAGACACATTTGGTTAGGTTTCTGTTTTCCTCTCACGTATGCAAAAGAGGAACTAAATGGTTTGTATAATAAATACCGTTTAAACGAAAACATGCATATGTTATCATTTTTCTTACCTCAAAATCAATTGATTTTCAATCATCACTGGAACTAAATTAGTCATTTTATTAATTAAGTGGAGACATGTTACAGACTCACTGTCATGAAAACGTAGCATACGTGCACACTAGTAGTATGTATACATGTCAGCTAACACACAAAATATATATTTTAAAAAGCCTTATAAAAATATCCAGATTCTTTTATCTTATTATCAGTCTTAGCAGACAGATAATAAAGGCTTCTATTCCTTGGTGATCAGAGTAGTAAAGGAACACAGACAGATACAGCATTATACTATGACTTTTACTGGAAAGTCAGTCCCTGAACCCGCATTGCATAGGGAGATGGGAGTGATGAGAAGAGTGGGCCACAGCCATTACTCTATTCAGTGTAGAAACAGCTGTAGTCAAGCTGAGTGGACATGCTGTTTAGTTGCAGCAAAGAATTGTTTCTCACCCTGATGACATTTATTCAACTAAAAAAAAGTTAAATGTTATATTGCCTGCTTAAGGTGACACCTCTCTCATAACCTTAAATCCATTCCTTTCAAGGTGCTTGTCATATTATTACTGGAAGTTGGAAATACTTGTAACCTGTGTAAAGTTCATGAAATCAAATGTGCTGTAAACGTCCTAACTGAAACCATGCTGATGAAGAATAGTAGTGAGACCAATATTTCTATTGTAATCTCTATAAACCAACAGCAACTAGTTAGCGATACACAGTCCAACACAAATGCCATGTAATATACTGTTGGGACTCAATGAACCGTAGTCCTGATTTAGATTTCTGGCAGACTGAGAAAGTGGTAGATTTTTTTTTTAGGACGGGGAAGGTCTGACGTTCTCTGGGCAACCTTGTGGAGACAGATTTAAGGCTGTGTGTTTATTTTGTGAAGCATGTGTCACCTTAACTCAGCATTTCCTATTTTTTGTACTGTCTGTGTCATTTTTGTCAAAAATGAGATAAATTAAATGCACAGCCACATTAATGTGGCTAAATTTATGTATACAGTGTGCAGGGCAATTAAGTAGCAGTACTACTAGTATCAGTAGTGGTTCAAGTCCCCAGAATTGATGTGGTCATTGCACAGCTGTGAGCAAGCAGCATAATCCTATTTGGGACAGTGTCAGCTACAGCAGAAGGAAGAGAACAGACAAGTTCTTCTTGACCCTGAGAGAGGCTCTGGAGCACTGGTAGCCACCAACATCAACACATCTGGACCACAGCTGTCCAGAATGTATGACACTCTGCAACATGTTTTCGCATGTGCTCAACTAGGTCCCCCCGCCCCACAAAGCATTATAGTATTGCCAATGTCGTGCATTCAAAAAATCATGAGATTTACATAAACCATAAATCATGAGATTTTTAAAAATATGTATATTCCAATTCTTTTTATTTGCTTATTTGGTTCTAAGCCTTTAGAGTGCACATTTTTAAGCTTCTCTCTGCAAGTCTGGGGGCTAGAAACTTATTTCTTTTTAAATGAAAGCTAGGATTCTCACATAATTACAGGACTCTACAAACCAGAGCTTAATTTAAAATACACCAAATAAACTGGCAACACTAGCATTGTACATGCTTTTTGCTCTAGTGTCCATACTTTAGTGGCTTTTTTGTACTACATTTTATGGGATCGGTTAAAGCCTAGGAGAAGAGGGTATCACTGAATGTGACTTATTAAGGAAGCCAGATCTCCACCTCCACCCCCACCCCTTTGTCTCACCGTTTTAAATTAAGACTAATTCAGTAGTAGTGAGATTTAGGGATGTAAACAGCATTTAAAAAGTTAACCGTTTACATAATTAAAAATGCATAATTAAAAATGTCGTTTAAACTGTTAACTGATTAAGCGGCTGGGGCCGATACACTGGCGTAGCTGGGGCTGTGCCACTCTGACCACTCAGTGCAGCTGGGGCTGCTCCAGCTGGTGCAGGGCCACTGGAGTTGGCCGCTTGGCCTGGGGTTAACAGGTAAGGTGGGTTAACCAGTAAGGCTAATGCTTACCGGTTAATCAGTTGACCGGTTAACCTTTTACATTCCTAGTGAGATTTAGTACTCCCTAAGTTTTTTATGCATCTTTCAGGACATGGAAGCTTGCAATACTACTCTGCCATGAAAAGGTAGTTAAAATGCCATTTTTCCAGGTCTACTTTATTGTCAACATGGCTATTATGTATTGATAAAAATGTCTTGCAGTCAACAATATGCTGGCATACTTATATCTGAAGCTCTTAGCTTAACCTCAAACAATCTGGGCTGCTTCATGTACTTCTTAATAGCTCGCTGAGTTTTAGTGAATGCCATATCCGTCACTACCACCTAATTCCAGGATATTTCCCCAAATCTAAATGGCCATACCTCCACTCTGCTCATTTTGTATGGGATTTTACTCTAAACGATGCTTGCCACAGCCTACTACGCTAACCAATAGTGCGTTATTGTTTCCTTGTACTCCCCCATATGTCTGCACCTGTTGGTCCTGTCTCATACTTTAAACTCTTTGGAGTAGGGACTGTCATTTGTTCTGTATTTGTACAACATCTAACACAACACAGGTCCTGACTGATAACAGAGGCTCCTAGAAACTACGATAATGCAAGTATCTGCTGACTCACATGGGACAGGGGCACCACAATTTTCCATCCAAACAATGTTACCTCAAGAAATTAGCAAATCAGCAGCAAAAATAACATCATCAAAAGTGCCGGTGTTAACTCGGCTCCTAAGTCCCATTTTTAAAAGAGACTTAGGCCCTAAGGAACAGATTTTCCATGGTATATAAACACCTAAAGATACATGCTACAAAGGAAGGGATCCATCTGAGCTGGGGGAAAATTCCTTCCGAAGCTCACATAGGGCAATAAGTTAGACCCTGAGCATATGAGCAAGAACTAGTCAGCCAAGCACCTGAGGGAGAGAATGCTCGGTGCCACCTCAGAGCCCCGGTCCTCCCACCCTCATCATCCCATTTAATTGCTTAGGCACACTTGAAAATCCAGCTTGGTGCCTATCTGCATCTTCAGGCACCTAAATATCTTGGTAAATCCTGACATTACAGCCTAAATTTCCTTGAAAACAGGATTTAGGCGATTAAGGCACATAGGCACTCTTGAAAATCTTACCTCAAATCCCTATTCATCTGTTAAATTACTGCAGCTGGCAACCCCGGAAGTCTTTCAGAATCTAAATAGAGGTTTACATCATTCTAGGACAGCCAGAGATGATTCCTGCAAAGGACCTGGTGTGTTTGCTTGTGGTAGGGCTGTTATTTCAAGACCTTTTTCACCATAAGGATAATGAGTTGTTGAGAGGTGAAGCTGAAAATTGTAGTCCTCTGTCCCTTTACCCCAACTATAAAACCTGCAAAATGAACTGTGGTTCTACATACAAGGTAGGATAGTATTGCAAAGTCAAAGTTTTGAGATACTGGTTGTAAGGAGTGTTTTGTTTAAGTGTCCATAGCAGTTAATTTGTGTAACACTCTATGCTGTTGGAGTGCTTACCAAAACAGCATTAACTGATCAAGAGCAACATACTTGTAAAATGAATGAATAAACCCAGAAGCTCTTGAGTAGGAGGTTTCTTGCTAGTTTTCAGCTGATCTCCTATCCCCCTCTTCCCGCAAGATTAATTTTCAATTTCTACATGCCATGGTGGAGACATACAGCAATGCTAAAAGATTTTCCACATCCCTATTGACTGTGGACTCATTGTGATGCACTAACATCCCCTTCTCCATTGTGGAAAAAGAGCCCTATCCCCTATTTGACCTAGTCTTAGTATGCCAATGTACAAATGGTGCTATAGCCAGCCCCCTAGGTGCAGGCAGCCATGCATGATGTGTGAGGGAGTTTTATTTGGCATATGCTAAAGAGGACTTCAAAGTCAGAATCCTATTAAGACTCATGGCAACTGATCCAAGAGTCTGTGTATTTAGCCATTAAACCCCTATGTTGTACTGAGCTTTCTGCTCAGTACTAGCTTAACACTATATATACCTTAACACAAGTTGCTGCTTATGTTTTCTTCTTGTGAGGACACATCTGATGTTCTCTCTCCTCCAATGCTGCATCATTTCCCTCTATTCACTGGCTTGTGCACAGCCATCCACTTCTAAAAAACTACCCAAGCTTCCTGTGAGCTAGACTACCCCCTTCATCTGTATAGTTTAGAATGGCTTGCAACATCACTCATTACCAAGAAGATCCCCAATTATTCTCTTTCCTAGCAAAGAGATTCTCCTAAAAACAATTTAGGATATTGGTGAACTTCACTGATGTGTTTCATGTCTGTACAATGTCCACTTTAAGCAACCAAAGAAGTTACCAATTTTCAGACTAAGCCCTGGCAAGATTTTGAGGCATTAACTCCGAATGCCACACCTGTTTGACTAAGAATGGGAACTGAACTGCAACCTCGCTAGTGCTGGACAAAAATTCCGATGTCTCCCTTCAGAAATGGTCTGGAAACACCTCTCCTACAGGTATAATAAATTAAAATAAAGTGAAAACAAGAGAACTGAAGGATGAAAGAACTGCTTAAGCCCCAATCCTACACTGGACTCCTAACAGGCATATGCACTTCAGGATGGGAACTCTTATTCAGGTGGCCTAGTAGGCAGAGCACTTGACTGGGAATCAAGAGAGCTGTGTTACATTCCCAACTGCCACTAGCCAACTGGGTGACCTTGATCAAGGCACTTCACCTCTCTCTGCCTCCATTTCCCTCTCTATAAAACAGGGATAACGATACCTTCTTCCTTTATAATGTGCTTTAAGAACTACTGATCAGTATGATATGGTCACACATAATCAATCATGACTGGGACTCTTGGGAATTATCACAGTACAAAACCAACCAATAATACATTTTCAACTTAAAAACAGTCACACTTCCATTTGAAAACACTGTACAATAATCCAGGGTTAGAAAAAAGATTTTTGTTCATTTGGTTACACTCTGCATTTGATGGCACTTTGCACAGTTTCAATTTTCATCGTCTGCTGCGCTATCTGTCACAAGTACAAGCAGAATGATATCTTCATGCACAGCCCTAGGGAAGCTCTCCTGCACACTCTTCCATAGGCCTTGCAAGAGTATATTTATAATAAGTGTACCAGCACAACTAAAAGTGAAATCAGAATAGGCAAGTGTGTGCACAGAGAGGAAGGGGAGCCCTAGGACATCTGGTGCTATTACCATCTGGCACGCCCAAAATGACACTTTTAAATATAGCAGGAAAACAAAATACAAATATTTTTTCTTAACAGTTTTTTAAAAACAGAACATGGATTTTTTTAAGTTAATCAATTTCAAATACTGAAGATGACAGTGTCTTTTTAAGAGAAGGCTTAATGAAAAGGTGGACAGAAATCTGCTGTCCAGTGAGGCGATGATTTCAACAAGATGTGTGTAATACCTTAAGGATTGACCATGCGAAAGCACTTTACAATTCTGAAAGTGCAAGTAGATCTATTTGGTCTAGTAACAGTAAAGTAAGGAACCTAAAACAGACAAGTTGTATCTTATTATGGTGGGCGCTGTAAATCAGATCAAGCACCTTAAAAAGAAATTAAAGAAACTTGTACCAAAGATAGCACTTTTCAGGGCCTTCTATGAGGTTACTCCTCTCTTCTTATTTGTTTTAAGTGTATAAGGATCTGAGGTTTCGGTTGAAGAGGTAAATCATAGCAGCATGAGTTGAAAAGTCACTAACAGTGGGATACGATACAGTCACGTCTTCGATACTTACTGCTACACTTAGCCAGCAGATCCTTCAAGACAAATCCATTTGTTTATATGATATAGTTTTTTTTTAATAGTAATCCTTCTGGCTATTTCATTTTCAAAACTAGTTGACAATGAAACTATGCCTACACAACACATACTTACTGGAATAGGAAGTCGCATCCATCTTCCCAACTTTTACTGGAGACCCACTGCTTCTTATCTCTACACCAACTTCATTCCACACAGGCTCCAATTTCTTGCAATGGCCACACCAAGGTGCATAAAACTGAAAACAAGTCAGAAGGGTGGCATTAAACAGAATCAGTGAACTCTACATAAACATGGAACTTTCAAGCCACACATTTGGAAAACCAACAAAAGTTGCCAAACAGATAATCCTCTCTTGGTTTATTTTTATTTTTTTAGGAAAAACCTGCTAGTAATTTATATTTCTCTTCAATGCAGTGCTCTTGCCTATGAAAAGTCACAGGACAGAAGCAGACTATGCAATCTTATCTTCTAAAAAAAGTGTACCTGGGGGGGGAAAAAATGCATCACCTTGATATAGTATTTGATGGGGGACTAGATTGATATCAGTATAAAGGAATTTAAGCTTATATAAGGTAAGTTTAATTTATTTGCCATCTCTATCGCCTGCCAGAGAAGCCTGTTTGGTGGAAATCTCAAAACAAGAAGCAGATTACCATGACTTCAGATTTCGAAAGGAAGGAGGGTGCTGAACACAAGTGAGCAAATATCCTGTAACCATAAACATTTATGTTATAATATTTGCATTTAGTAGTGTGTAGTAGTTGCACAATCACTAACAGTACCACCAAATGGTTAGGCGGGAATTTGGCAGAGCACCTGCCCTTTGAAAACACAGTCCAGTTCTTCTCTGTCCCTGCCCCAATGATTTCCGGTCCTTCCCTTTAGCACAGAAACTTTGTTGAGGGTGGGTCCTTGAATAGCCAAGGCCTTTTCCAGACGGTGTCTCATCTAGGTGAAGACTCCTGGGATGGTAATGTCCTTTCGGAGTGGGTAGGGGAGCCAGGTCCATCTCTCCACTATGCTGTTCCAGGGCATAGTGGTAGGCAGCTACACTTGACACCTCGGGATGCTAAGCCGCTGCCCCCCCCCCCCCCCCGACCACTTCCTACCCAGTCTACTTTTGTTTCCTAAATAACTCACTATAGTCAAGTCTCTGGCCTGCAATCTCAGTCGCCTGCCTCTCCTACATGAGTTTGCACAGGCCTGCGTTGCCAGATCCCAGGGAATGAGCTCCTGGGCATTATTTTCCCTTCAGAGCAGCCCTCTGCTTCCTCCATCTGAACTGCTCTGCTCTCCTTTTTAGTGCACTGCCTCCAGCTTTTACGAGCTTAGCAGGTATGACTGGGCGGGACTGTCTGGGCCCAGAGCTGTTCCTTAACCCCTTGCTCTCTAGTTTGTATATCTCATCACATAGTGCGAACCAACTCCTATTTCCTTCAGAGCCAGGATGCAGCTGGACGAATTCCTTCCATCCTCCTACCTACCAAGGACTTAATCCTACACTCACTGAAGTCAGTGCTGAAGGATCACGGGCCCAGGAAATTGATTTCCCAGTTGAGAAGGGGGTTGGTCTTGCCTTTGTGGAAGTTTCTGATTCAGAAGATACTATATATAATTTGCCACTTATTTCTCAACAAATATGGTTAATATGAGCTATTTGGCAACTGTATTCAGTTGCACAAACCTTACTTTGAATTCAATTTTCTGTTCTACACCTAACCTAGAACTAGAGAATACTGAACATAACACTTTCCAAGTATATTAGACAGTAAAATAAATTTTGAACAATGAACATGATACAAGAGCTAAAATCTGAAGTACACACATTAGCACATACAGCTATGGGTTAGTTTTCCTCTTTAAAAAAAAAGTTCCTCCAATATCAAATTACTTTATAAATGCAAAGCAAAACAGTAAGTGCTTAATGCAAGCAGACCAATTCCTGGACCATCCTGTACACAGCAGACAAACAGCTTATCCATCCTACCAGCAGATGGAACACAACAAATCGTTTTTCACCACGATACAGAAAAACTCTGATTTCAAATTACTGAGCAGCTTTGTAACATTGTGTAGTATATACTGGTTCTTTTATTTTTCAAACGAAACTAATGGAAAGCTGTTAAGTTTCAACAAAGTGTGAATCTTAATACTTCTCACATACTCACATCTACAAGCCAAATGTCATCTTTACGATTGTCTTTAAACCTAGAAAAGAAAAGCACAGCTTGTGACATGTCTATACACAAGCAAACAAATACACTATTTGTTTCTGAAGGAGGGGGATATTGGGACCTGGTTAGAAAAAAAGGAAGAGAAGATCAAAGCAAAAATATGGAAGGCATATTAAGCCCATCAGCATTTTACTATTAAAATTCCTTGTGTACTTCACACTGCAGTGTATTGTATTAGTCCAGCAACACCCACTGCCTCCGATAAAAAAAAAAAATCCCAGAACTACTGAAGTAAGGGTAAATGACAATAAGAAAAAATGGTTAAGATAGCTAATAATACTAATCTATATTTTCTGGCTTTATTTAATGTTAGAGTAATGACTGACAAGATAACAAATTGACTAGTTTTAACAGTATTGTAGAGTTTGCATTAAGTTGAATGTGAACTGGAAGTCTATGACATGGCTACCAGGGAAGTCCTTATGAAATACACATTATAATAGGTTTAAATGAAGTACCTAACAAGCTGAATTTTGTATGTATTTATGAGTCTATTTTGCTTGTCATTGCAATTAGATGACAATGAGAGCACTTACTGGAAAGTTATTTGTGAACAGACTACAGTTTATGATAGTGAGGACCTAATAGCAATCAGATCCAAAGGTAACAACATTCATGCATTGCATAGGCTTCCCTACTGAAGTCTGCCAGCACATCTCAGTTTTGGTTAGTAATGCCCTTGCTACGACAGCTCCAAGCTTCTCCCAAGGAAAGATCACTAAACGCATCTAGGTGTGTAAAACACATTTGTTCTATGGCTTGTGTTAGGCAGAAAGTCAGACCAGATGAGTAAAATCTGAGTCATAATGATCATTGTAAGGGACAGATCACAGGCCTGGAAGCGACACATTTAGGACCTAACTGGTGCAAGAAAACAAGGGATGAACTTGGTTAAATGCAAGTAAGCTGAGATTTTCTGATGGCTGTAGGCAAGCAATATGAGACCACCACAGTCACATATGATCTAGAACATGGTTTTATCTCATACACCTACAGAGAAGGAGGCTGAGCTACCTAACTCACTATACCACCTAGATTTCCCTCCTTTCACCTTTTAGTTTTAAATAATCAAAAGAAACCTTAAAAGCAAGTTTTAAGAAGTTAACCAAATGCTTGGAGGGGAAAAGAAAAGATTTACCATTTGCTTGCTGAAGTGTTAACAAGTACTATCTTTTAACTATATTTTGTCACAGCCATAATGTTATGGCTGAAATGCTTTATTTCGCCCTCTGCTCCGAGGTACTGGAGCAAATGCATGCTCAAATGTCTGGAGGGGACTGGGGGAATTTAGTACAACCTGTTCAAACAGTTTGTTGAAAGAACCAAACATGAAACAAAGATGATGATGACAACTGTCGAAAGACTATTTGAAATACCTGATTATGTTAAAGAAACTATGCAAAATGTTTGCAGGTTTTTTTAGCCACACATGCCTTATCTACTTATTTTACTGAAAATCAATTTTACTGTTGTTTGCACTGTAGAGCTAATGAAAGATATAAGTGGATTCTATTGTCCCTTGTGCATTAAATATATGTTGGCAACCTCTAATTATGAAATCTTAAACATTGGTGATGATGCAAGAAGAAGAAATCAACAGTTTGATTTTCAGATCCCAGGTTCTGTTTGCAGTTAGAATATATCCTCTGCAACTTGTAATCTGAAAATATGACAAAGAACCCATCCCTGCCACCTCCAAAGCAACTACAGACATTTTTCATATATATGTTACTTATGCAACCAAAGCATTCTGCTTCTAGCTCATACGGAATATTAAGGCACACAGTCAAAGATGTGAATAAAAACCAGCGGATGGCAGGGCACAAAAATCAAGAAAGTGGACAGAACAGGATGCAATGCAATAAGCAAGTTTAATTTCCCATTCAGACCTTGGACTGCTACCCTCACACATTTTTTTTTCTTTTTTAAGTACCGAATAACATCTTCACAAGAGGCTAAAGAGACAAGAAATTTCAAAGATATATTATAAATCATTTTAACCTATGTTACTATTCGCACTATTTATGCCATATTACTTTTTTCATTTCTCTCAGTTTGACCTGAAAAGAGCTCTGTGTAAGCTCAAAACAGAGTCTCTCTCTCTCACCAACAGAAGCTGGTCCAAAAAAAGGTACCGTGTCACTCACCTCCTCACTCTATAAAGGAAGTCAAGTCAGTTTCTCATTCAAGCTCTTAATGCTATACTATCTGAAGGGACGTGTTTGTTGAGAAACAATTGATACCGATAGAATCTAAACCAGTATGTCAAATTAAGCTTCTATAAAGCTTGTTTACACAAAATGTAAATTTTAAACTGAATTTAAGTGTCCTTTTTTTACTAAGAGATGGACTGGCAAAAATATAAGAGCTGAAGACTTATATTTTGATATTCTTATCTTTGTCAGTTTTACATTATTTAAACTTAATTTAGTTTAAATTTCTAAGAAAGAATCACATAATATAAACTCCCCCTTGCCAAAGATACCTTTTATAAATGTGTATGAAATTTGAAAATGCATTTTATGGAGTCCTTGGTAGAAATTATGGTCGATATTTTAAATTCATATTGTCACTTGTGTTAGACTAAATTCCTGTGAGATAGTGCACATTCTCTGTAGCAGGTAGCAATTTTTCAACATTAGTATTATTGACTGTTACTTCCAACATTAAACCTTATAAATCCCTAGTAAATACTATTATAAGCAGTGAGTGCCTGAATTAGGCAAAAGCAAAATATTATTTTAACCCAATGTAAAAACTATTTCAAACTTTTTAAAAAGCCTTAATTATGAAGCATCTACATATGTGTTCCTGACCTGACACATAATAAACCAAATCTGAGCCCAGAGATAATTTTTACAACCAAATTATAATACTGTATTTTCAGGACCATGTAAATATCAACATAGCATTATATAGGGTCATGAATAACTCCATAATACCCAATTAAAGTTGTCATAGGACAGATGGCTGGATGTAAATCAAGCAGCAAGAGTAGCATGTGCTACAGCCTGGTAATTTACTAATCTACAGCAGGGTCGGGCAAACCTTTTGGCCTGAGGGCCACATCTGGGTATGGAAATTGTATGATGGGCAATGAATGCGTATGAAATTGGGGGTTGGGGTGTGGGAGGGGGTGAGGGTTCCAGCTGGGGGTGCGAGCTCTGGGGTGGGGTCAGAAATGAGGCACTCGAGGGCTGGATTAAAAGGTTTGACAGGCGCCCACCCCTGATCTACAGACATCTGATAAATGTGTATGATAGAGAACCTAATATAGATAACAGGGATTGGGGAAATGGAGGTTACTGACATGTACATTTACAGAACTTCCTACAGATGCTGTTTTTAGGCCACATGTACCTGTTTTTGAATACAAAATTCTTCCATCTTCAGCTAAGTACTTTATCAGCAGATACCGCTTTTTAAGGAACTAGTACACTGAAGCAGAGTGATCTAATAGACTGAGAGTCTAGAGACCTAGTTTCTATTCCCACCTCTGCCACTGGCCTGCTGTGTCATTTCACTTGTTTCCCCTACCATCCTTTTTCTCTCTCATATAATTAGGTTGTAAGCTCTTTGGGATAAGGACCTATTATTACCATGTGTTTGTATAATGCCAGGCTACCCAAATGGGACCTCTATGAACTAATATAATTCAAATCAATGAAAACTATGCAAAGCTTTCACCCATAATCTACTTTCATAAATCTTTGCTGTATATGCACTAGTACCTGCTGCTGGACTTTTGACATAAACTGAAAATGTTTACCCTTCATACTTTCCAGTTATTTATATGCAGATATGCCACAGATTTGTGGCCCTATACTAGCACTTGTTTGATAAAGAACCACAACATACACATTTGGACAACTCAAGCTTATTAAATTAAGTTTCCAAGGGCACTGAACTAGAAGTTGTCAACACTTTCAAATACAGATATTTGCACAATTCACTAAAGACTTGCAGATACTGTAGGAAACTTCTACTAAAAACATAGAAACCAAGCAGTGCTTTTCTTTAACAGATGTTTTACAAAAATTCTCTAGCTATGAAAATGTGCTTCTTCCTCACTACAACCCTTGACCAGATTTGAACGCACTGCCATAGTTAGAAACACGGGAGGAAAAAAGCATATTTATTACTGTGTCTATTTAGTCTCTTATTCTTCAGTCTTCCAAAATGGTGATCCCTATTCACAGCCTCTTAAAACAACACGCAGCCTTTGCAAAGCTAAGCCATGCTCATTGTGCTTCAACTTACTAGTTATGAGGTACTATTTATACAAACCACATCCTTTTCTTTCATGCATTTCACGGTTGCTGAGAAAGAAACAACACTTATTCAGCATTTTCATCAGAGTAATACCACAGAGCACCAAAGCAAGAAAGGAGCAGAACCAGGAAAACAAACAAAGAAACACCTAGGCAACATTTCATGTGACAATAAAATAGGAGTACTTACGAGTCATCTAAGTCTTCCACAAAAGCTGCATCTAAAGTCAAGACAAGTGCAGCAGCTACCAGAAAAAAGGGGAGAGGGCAGGAAAAGTAGTAAGTAGGTTGCAGGACAGGGTAATGGCATTTACTCTGATTAATTCATTGTCACTACTGTCCCCTCCAATTGATCCCTTCACCCCTTACGCTTTATCATAGGGGCGCACTGCTGGCACCTCTAATGTGCCCCATACTTATGGAAATAATCTAGAGAAGTATTTTTCAAAGTTCGGGTCATGACCCAGTACTGGGTCGCGGCATATAAGGCACTGGGTCGCCTTGTTCAGCACTCAGGAACACTAGCGGCTCTGGTCTGCACCACCGACCAGGACGTTAAAAGTCCCGTTGGCAGTGCTGCCCAGCTAAGGAAGGCTAGTGCTGCCCAGCTAAGGAAGGCTAGTGCCTACCTGTTCCAACACCACGCTGCACCCCGGAAGTGGCTAGTAGCGGGTCCGGATTCTAGGCAGGGTGGCCATGGGCTCCGCAAGCGGCTCTGCACGGCTCTCGCCTGCCCCGAGCACCGGCTCCGTGCTGCCATTGGCCTGCAAGCGAGAGCCATGCAGAACTGCTTGCGTACCTCCGCCTAGGAGCCGGACCTGCTGCTGGCTGCTTCCAGGGTACAGTGCAATTTGCGGTGCCAGGACAGGCAGGAAGCCTGCCTCTGCACCCTAACTTCGCCGCTGACCGGGAGTCGCCAAAGGTAAGCCTACGCCCCAGCCCTGAGCCCCCCCACCCCGAACCCGGAAGCCCTCCCTGCACCCATCCCAGAGTCTGCACCCCAAGGCCAGAGCCCTGACCCCTCCCACATCCTAAACCCCTGCCCCATCCCTCAGCCCCCTCCAAACCTGGAGCCCCTCCTGCACCCCCAAATCCCTCATCCTGGGCCCCAGCCCAGAGCCCCCTCCCACACTCTGAACCCCTCATTCCCAGCCCCACCCCGCAGCCCTCACTCCAACCCCTATAAGGAAATCAGAAATAACCAAGTAACCTCCCACACCCCAAACCCCTCATCCCCAGCTCTGCTGGGTCGCGGACATCAACAATTTTCTTCCACTGGGTCCCCAGAAAAAAAGGTTGAAAACCACTGAGCTAGTGAATTTACCCCGCCTGCTTTGCATCATGCTTGGTCCGACCACTCTTATTCGGAGGGTCTTTGCCCCGCCTCGTCCCCCTCCCCGCAACAGACCCACAACCCGATTCTCTCCCCTCTCATCCCTCAGCCTTCCCGCCTGCAAGGAGCTTTGGGGCAATGACTCCTGCCCCCAAACCTCCTCCTCCCCCCCCCCGGTCTTCCTAACATCCGCTCCCGCAAAGACCCTCCCCCCACGGCCCAGCCACGAGCTCCCCACGCGCGCGCGCATCCCCTTTCCCTGCCCCTCCCCCCGCTGGCGGGCCGCGGCGCGGGGAATGACGCGCCCCCGGGTTTACCTGCTGCCCAGATAAGCCGGCGCCGCCCGCTCGCCGCGGCCATGTTGACAGAAGCACTCGGGAAGGCAGCACAACTTCCGGCCGGCAGGGGAAACCAAAGCGCACGCGGCGCCCCGGCAGACGCCCCCCGCGCAAGCGCAGAAAGAACGGCGGGGGGGGCGGGTTAGGGAAAGAGAGGCGGCGGTCAGGACCTCCGGCCACGCCCCCGCAGAGACCGTTCCACTCCGAACGCCCAGCGCGAGCCGGTTCTGCCGGCTGCTGCGCTCTTCTGGGTGCGCGGGCTCCCCGCCAGCCGGCTTGGGGGGGGCAGGGCAGAGACACCCCCCACCCCCACCCAGCGTTGGGACCGCCTAATGGCAGCGGGCGCTGGTCGCCAAAATCACGCGCACGCCGCTAACGTGAGGCCCGTCTGCGGCAACGCACGCAGCTGAGAGCGGACTCCTCGCCCCCTGCCGAGCCGCGCTCCGGCTCAGCAAGAACTAAACCGTCCCTTCCCCGTACTGCTGCCCGTGAGCGCTCCCCTCTCTGCATTGCGCCGCTGCTGGGGCTCAGGTTCACAGGCACTCTGGGTTCCCACTGCACCCCCGACTGTACAGATTGTTCCGGCAGCACCCCTGCGCACGGCTGTGCTGGTTTGGTTTTAGACACCGCAGTGGAGTTTGTATTAGTTAAAAAATCCACTTTTCACTGAGACGTCTTTAAAAAGAAAAGTCAGAACCCATGATGGGCAGGTCAGTCCGAGAAAGGAGATGAAACATTTCTGAGAGAGCAAGGGTGCCCAACTTTACAGGGCAAAGTGGGCTCCAGCAAAAAATGGGAAGCTGCTGCACAGCAGCTCTCCAACTGTGGGTGTTGAAACCCTGTTTTAATGGGGTCACCAGGGCCGCTGTTAGATTCACTGGGGCCCAGTGCTGAAGCCACCCCCAAGTGACATAAGTTACACCCACGTGTGGAGAGCTTCTCCCACCGACATAGCTGTGGCTGCTTGCTGGGGGTGGTTTGATTAAGTAAAGGAGAGAGCTCTCTCCCATGGGCTTAGAGTGGCTACCATAGAGAGCAGACAGCGGTGCAGCCACATCTGTGCACTTGCACTGCTGTAAACTCTCTAGAGGGCGGACTTACTGTGGTAAGTATCTATGCTACAGCTGCACTGCAGCATGAACATAAGAACGGCCATACTGGGTCAGCCCAAAGGTCCATCTAGCCCAGTATCCTGTCTTCCAACAGCGGCCAATGCCAGGTGCCCCAGAGGGAATAAACAGAACAAGTAGTCATCGAGTGATCCATCTCCTGTCGCCCATTCCCAGCTTCTGGCAAACAGCCTAAGTCTTTGTAGTTCTGGGCCTTGTTTAACAATTCCAACAACAATTCACAAACCAGAGGAAAATATAGCTTTCTCTCTTATTTATCCTGGAATATTAACAGGAGTGAAAAGCAGGAAACTTACTGTCATTACATAGAGAACAGCATATGCTCTGCTAGATATAAATTCGGCTCAGGTTACTTCCTCTCTAGACTGCCTCCAGGGTTCCTGTCGGACAGCATAACAACACATTGTCCCTTTTCAGGGCAGATATAATCATGATCTAGCTCTAATGTGCATGAGGATTAGAGCATGGATAAACCATTGGTGATCTGCTTATTATGCTAATCATCATCTCATTGCTAATTTGTACTCTTCCCCTCACTGCCTTCTTCTAAGCAGCTGTTGTGTCATCTTTTACTGAGTTTGTAAGCTTTTTGAGTAAGGGACCATCTTTTCACTGTATATATGTTCAGAGTTCCTATCACAATAGGGTCCTCTTCCGTGATTGGGGCTTCTAGGTGATAAATAATAAATCATATTTCCCTACAGAATCATTTTTGACCCTAACTCTGTTTTACAATTAGTCCCCTTCTGAATATAAGTAATAACTTCTGTTCCTGTTTTCTTTGTAAAATATAAACATTAGCATATTATTATTCATGAAAGTTCCCCATAAATTATTCAATCACACCACATCGATTGTGTTCATTTCTAATTTGAGGATTATTAATTATTATTATTATTACCAGCCTTACAAATTTAAACTAAGATATGAGCTGGGTTCTTTTCTTTTCATGCATCACCATCAGTAATAAAGGGCCAAATAAACCATCAGTGACACTTGTTCAACCCTCATTGTCTTTAATGGATTTCCACAGATATAACCAAATGGAACTTAATAAACAGGGTCTGCAGACCACTTTTCCGGAGGCCTAATTTAATAACTACTGTCCATCTCTCCGAAAAGCACCTTTTGTCCTCTCCCCTAAGGTTCAGAGTGCCACAGTCTGTGACCTGTGGTTCAATTCCTAGGCTCACTCGCCTGCAACCTCTCCCATTAAGTCTAGGGTTTCAAAGCCCAGCTGGGGACTGCATCTTGGAAGACTCCTTCTTCTCAGAGAGTTCTCAAAAGTAGATATGTAACTCGAAACACACAGGCATACAAGATATACTATGTGCCTTCCTTCATCCTAATGAGTCAAGTTCAAATCCAAAATGTAATTCAAACATGGGGGAAGTTGTTTGTTTATGCATTTATTTATTGGTTAAACAAACAGATCTTTTGCAACAAAAAAATTTGTAAAATCCTTACAAACAATTTACAAACAACAGACAGAATTCAAGTGTGGCGTAGTTTTGGGTAAAACATTTAACTCAGATCTAGGAGACAGATTAAGACCTAAATTTTCTAAGCACTAATTATGAATGCCTTGGTTTGGAGGGTCCAGCTTGGGATGTCTCGGGCCTGATTTTCAGGGGTACTGAGCATCTGAAACCGTCATTAACTTCAACTGGAGTTGTTGGGTGCTCATAACTTCTGAAGTGTGGCAAGTTGGACACTCAAAATTAGGGTTGCCAACTTTCTAATTGTAGACAACAAGACCCCCATGCCCCGCCCCCCTGTCCCACCTCTCCCACTGGAGGCTCTAGCCCTGCCTGCCTCTTCTGTGAGGCTCCACCCCTTGTGCTGCCTCTTCCCCCAAGGCCCCACCCCCGTTCACTCCTCTCCCCCTGTCCCCATCCCCCACTCACTGCTCTCACCCCTCCCCCTTCTTCGTACCTGGCTCCTATCCGCCTCCCTCTCCACACCCACACTGGGCTCCTTCTGCCCCGGAGCTGTGGCCTGATGCGGAAACTGCCTGCCCACTAGATGCAGGTAGGAGGCGGCCCCGGCTGTGCAGACCGGACACTGACAGGTCCCCTTTTCGACCAGACTTTCTGGTCGAAAACTGGGCATGTGGCAACCCTACTCAAAATTATTAGCCACTTCTGAAAATATAGGCCTAAGCAACTTGTTCAAGAACAGGGGATGGCAATATCAGAATAGACATTAGAACTCAAGAGTTCCTGACTCTCAAACTATGGTTCTCATTCCAAGTTTGATTTAAATATTAAACAGCACAACACAACAGATCTTTTGTCATGATGACAACCTTTCATAAACACAATTTTGTGTTCATCTTTAAACTTAAAAACCAGCCAATTATTATTTACTAACCAGTGACTGTATCAGAGAGCTTACTATTCGCTAAATATGCAGAACTCCTGTGGCCTTCAATTTCCATTTTCTATAGCCTTTAGCCAAGCAACATCAGTGCATGCCTGGCACTATCAGAACTGACCTTTGTTTTGATCCTATGATGGCCAATTTCTAGATTGAGACAATGGAAAGAATTTACCTCATCAGTTCCTGAGTGGAAAACCATACAGAAGAAACTGGGAATGGACAAATAGTTATTGAATTAATGTGACAGTGGTCCTTTTAGACAGACCAGGTTCCGTTTTGTTTACGTTATATTTAAAGTGGAAGCAACATACTTTATGCCTTGATATAGATGTGGTCAAAGAGCTTTTTGCGCATTACTGAAGCTACAGAAATCTTATTCTTCCAGTTTTAATGTTATTGTTGCGTTTTACATTCAGAGCCAAATTCTGCTTCTGCAATCATGTACACCTTGGTCTTCTTTAAACACAAGGGGCTTGTCAAGGCTCCTTCCCTACTCTGAACTCTAGGGTACAGATGTGGGGACCTGCATGAAAGACCCACTAAGCTTATTCTTACCAGCTTAGGTTAAAAACTTCCCCAAGGTACAAACTTTGCCTTGCCTTGAACCGTATGCTGTCACCAACAAGCGTCTTACACAAAGACCAGGGAAAGAGCCCACTTGGAGACATCTTTCCCCCAAAATATCCCCCCAAGCCCTACACCCACTTTCCTGGGGAAGGCTTGATAAGAATCCTCACCAATTGGTACAGGTGAACACAGACCCAAACCCTTGGATCTTAAGAACAATGAAAAATCGATCAAGTTCTTAAAAGAAGAATTTTAATTGAAGAAAAGGTAAAAGAATCACCTCTGTAAAATCAGGATGGTAAATACCTTACAGGGTAATCAGATTCAAAACATAGAGAATCCCTCTAGGCAAAACCTTAAGTTACAAAAGACACAAAAACAAGAATATACATTCCATCCAGCACAGCTTATTTTACCAGCCATTAAACAAAAGGAAATCTAACGCATTTCTAGGTAGATTACTTACTAACTAACAGTTGTAAGGCTACGTTCCTGATCTGTTCCCGGCAAAAGCATCACACAGACAGTCAGACCCTTTGTTCCCCCCCGCCCAGATTTGAAAGTATCTGGTCTCCTCATTGGTCATTTTGGTCAGGTGCCAGCCAGGTTATCTTAGCTTTTTAACCCTTTACAGGTGAAAGGGTTTTGCCTCTGGTGAAAGGGTTTTGCCTCTGGCCAGGAGGGATTTTATAGCACTGTATACAGAAAGGTGGTTACCCTTCCCTTTATATTTATGACAGGAGCATTTTGTATTTGTTCTAAGAATAAGGAATTTGTCTTTTTCTTTCTTTTGTGTAGCTTTCTGTCTGCTCATCTAGGATCTCAGATTTAATAGCTCTCATAGAATCCAGTTCTGAAAATACTTAAGCATGGGTGTAACTTTATCTGGATAACCTTTGTCCACACATTTGTTGACCTCCTGAAAGAATTTTAATAGTTTGAGGCATGATTTATCTTTACAAAAGCCAACAAAAGTGTTGGCTCTTCCTTAACAAATCATGTTCATCTTTGTAGCTGATAATTCTGTTCTTTACTGTAGTTTCAACCAATTTGCCTAGTACTGAAGTTAGGCTTACTAGCCTGTAATTGCCTCTGGAGCCTTTTTTAAAAATTGGCATTACAACAGTTCCTCAGATTTGTCAGCTAAAAAAGAATGGCTCAAGTTTGGGAATCTCCCTCATATCTTCTGCAGAGAAGACCGATGCAAAGACTTAATTTAGCTTCCCCACAATGGCCTTGTCTTCCTTGCGTGCTCCACTGTTCCCTCTAAACTGTGCACGTGCACACAGATCCTAAACCCCACGCACACGGCGAAACACCCCGCGCACAAAAATTTGCACAGAAGAAATTTTTTGTGCACACGGCCTTGTCAAAAATTAGAGGGAACATTGGCATGCTCCTTTAGTGCCTTGATCATTCAGTGGCACCACTGATTGTTTGGCAGGGCTCCTGTTTCTGATGGACTTAAAAAAAAATTGCCATTAGTTTTTGTGCCTTTAAGTGGTTGCTCTTCAAATTTTCTGTTGGCCTATTTCATTATAATTTTGCACTTGACTTGTCAGAGTTTATGCTCCTTTCTGTTTTTCTCAGCAGGATTTGACTTCCAATTTTTAAAGGATGCCTTTTTGCCTCTAACTGCCTCTTTGTCTTTGTTGGTTAAACATAGTGGCATTTTTTTGGTCCTCTTGCTATTTGTTTATTTATTTGGAGTATACATTTAATTTGAGACTCTAAGGTGTTTTTAAAAAGTTTCTATGCAGCTTGAAGGCTTTTACGCTTGTGACTGTTCCTTTTAATTTCCATTTAATTAGCTTCCTTATTTTTGTACAGTTCCCCTTTTTGAAGTTTTGTGGTGGGCTTCTTTGGTATTTTCCCCTGCACAAGGATGTTAAATTTAATGACATTATGGTTTCTATTACCAAGTGATTCAGCTATATTCACCATTTGGACCAGATCTTGTGCACCACTTAGAACTTTATCAAGAATTGTCTCTACCTTTTTGTGGGTTACAGGACTAGCTGCTTCAAGAAGCAATCGTTAATGGTGTCTAAGAATTTTGTGTCTGCATCCAATCCCGAGGTGACACATACCCAGTCCATATGGGGATAGTTGAAATCCCTCATTATTATTGAATTTTCTGTGTTTATAGTCTCTTTAACCTCCTGGAGCATTTCACAATCACCATCACCATCCTGGTTAGGTGGCTAGTAATATATTCCTACTGCTATACTCTTATTATTCAAGTATGGAATTTCTATCCATAGAGATTCTTTGGTACAGTTTGTAGTATTGTAACTGAGAGCAGAATCTGGTCCATTTCTCTTCTGTTGACATTTTATCTCTCTTTATAACATAAACGTTTAAGCTGTTTTAATTGGCAAGCCTTTTTATATTACTTCTTCATTCCTTATACTAAAGGGACATCTTGTGGCCATTGGGTATATTTACAAAATGTCATCTTCCTTTTTCCTTCTGTGTTTCCATTGTTAAAGGTTTCAGAGTAACAGCCGTGTTAGTCTGTATTCGCAAAAAGAAAAGGAGTACTTGTGGCACCTTAGAGACTAACCAATTTATTTGAGCATAAGCTTTTGTGAGCTACAGCTCACTTCATCGGATGCATACTGTGGAAAGTGTAGAAGATCTTTTTATATACACACAAAGCATGAAAAAATACCTCCTCCCACCCCACTCTCCTGCTGGTAATAGCTTATCTAAAGTGATCACTCTCCTTACAATGTGTATGATAATCAAGTTGGGCCATTTCCAGCACAAATCCAGCACAAAGATTCCTTTACCACTGATAAAGTATCACTTATGTTTTATGCTCTCGAAAATATACTCTATAATTATAATACTTGAAACTTATATGCAGAGTCTTTTGATACAAACAAGCATGCAATGGATATTGATGCTCTTACTTTTGTTCATGAGTTAAATGTTTTCTCTCACTTCCTTTCTCCTCAAAAAGAAAAAAAAAGAAAAGAAAGAAAGGAAGAGAGGTGGACATTTTTAGAACTGGCTAAATATAGTGAAAATAGTTTTTCAACATGTCATGCAACATTTGTCATTAGTTTGTTTGCATGTGTTTTTACATCTCCAAGTTTCTGATTTTTCTTAAGTTTAATAGACTGGAAATCATTTGTAGTGAAGTGATCAAAAAAACCCAGTTTTGTACACATATCCACACACATGAAATGCCAAAAGATCAAGATTTGCATTTGGTAATTTTTAAAGGAAAAGGGTGTCAGATTTGCTAAAGCTCACCTTGCCTACACAAATAAGCACAAGGTTAGGGGACAAAAAGTCCTGCTTTATTTTCACTGCTACCATAAAAGGGCTTCAATAACAAAGTGCACTTATTTAGCCCTTTATAAGCATTATTTAATTATCCCTTACAAAAACCCTAGGAAGTAAGTAAATATAATTGCAGAAAGATGGGAGAGAGATATTAAATGTCATGCTCAAAGACACACAGCAACCCAGTGTCAAAACCAGGATTGGAACCAAAGTCTCCTAACCCTTAGTTTAATAGTTAATTGACTAGATTACAAGGTCAGGCATGTAGGCAATTTAGCTTTTCTGTACCTCAGGTTTTCCAAGTGCAAAATGTGCCATTGCTATTTACTAGAGAAGCTCTGAAAATATACTGATTTAAGATGCCTGGAGCAGTATATTGGTAATTATAATCCCTAACTCAGGAAGGTGAAGTGAGAGGCCAAGGCAGTCAGGAATCAGCACTACAAAGTTAGGTTGATGCAAGGCAGTTTTTGTCAAACTAGTTGTGTAAATTTGACTCCTGCCAATGTAAGTGCCGTGTTACACAGACACGTGTTACACAGTGGTAACACCACTTCCCTAAGCGGCATAGAGCCAAGGTCAATGTACTTAGATTGATGCAGTGTGAGTGTCGACACTGCAATACTTACATCAACCGCTACTGTCCTCCAGCAGCTGTCCCACAGTGCCCCACACTGACCACTCTGGTCACCATTGTGATCTTCGCTGCCTAAGGATGATGGAGACTGGAAGCATTCTCCTCTGCTAAAAAGCCCTGCAAATTTTTGAAATTCCTTTTACTGATTGCCTGGCTTGGCGAGCACACCTTGCTGATCTCCATTGTTCAGTGCAACTGCCCAGCTGAGTATGCTGGCTACACGCTCCAGGCATGCTTGTGCCTGGAGTAGACGGGAGATATTGGATCTCCGGGGTCTGTGGGGAGAAAAGGGTGTGCAGGCACAGCTCCAAACCAGCTGTAGAAAGATGTATCTAGTAGCAGATTGCTCGGGGGAAGTAGGAGAAGGGCTATAACAGGTACCAGCAGCAGTGCGGTGTGAAAGCTAAGGAGCTGCAGCAGGCATACCTGAAGTCAAGGGAGGCCAACAATTGACCTCGTGCCGAGCCACAGACCTACCACTTTTACAAAGAGCAGCATGCCATCTTCACTGGAGATCCCTTAACCACCCCCAACAGCACTGAAGTAGAGGAGTCTGAGTCATAGGCCCCTGCTGTGAACAGCAAAGAGAAGGAGGTTGTGGACAAGGAAAAGGAGGAGGAGTATGGGGTCAGGCAACTGAGGGATTCAGCTGTGTGATGAGCTAGGACCTGTTTTGGACTCCACCACAGTCCAGTCAGTCCTGCCAATCGAGTGTGGGTCAGCCCGATGCATGGGAAGGAACCTTGGGTAAGTATATAGTTTAATTTTATATACGAGAGATGCCCCCACCCTAAGTATGAGGACACATCTTTTGACTTATTAATTTACTCATGCTAGAAGAGGTAATGGTATCTACTTTTAATTTCCCTCGTGAGTTAGGTGCGGGGAAGGGAGGAGGGGAATATAGAGCAGTTTCTGGAGAGATCGCGATGAAACTTCCATGGAGGTACTCTGCAATCCTCTGCTGAAGGTTTCTAGGGAAGGCTGCCTTATTTCTTCTGCCGCAGTAGAACACTTTCCCACATCACTCAACAATAATTTCAGCAGGCACCACTGCAGTACACAGGCTGGCAGCATGCGGGAAACCAGCAGCAGCTGTGCTCTCTCTGTATTTGTTACCCTCAGGAGTGAGATATCAGCCAAAATCACCATTGCCTATGGAAAATGATGCCAGTATTCAGTGCCATTGCTCTGTACTACTAGACATAGGCACCGACTTCTACTCGTGCTGGTGGCTGCTTGACCCCCCACCTCTGCTTCCTGCCCCGCCCTGACTACACCCCTTCCCCACCCCCATTCCAACCCCTTCCCCAAAGTCCCCACCCCAATTCCACCCCCTCCCTGCCCCTATTTTGACTCCTTCCCCAAATACCCGCTCTGGCCCCACCTCTTCCCCTGAGTGCACCACGTCCCTGCTCCTCCCTGCTCCCTCCCGGAGCTTGCTATGCCGCCAAACATCCGTTTGGCAGCAGCAAGCTGTTTGGCAGTGGCAAGGTAGGCGGAGGAGCCGGGACGTGGCATGCTCAGGGGAGAAGGTGGAGCAGGAGGTGAGGCGGGGAGGGGAGCTTGGCTGCCAGTGGGTGCAGAGCACCCACTAATTTTTCCCCGTGGGTGCTCCAGCCCCGGAGCACCCATGGAGTCGGCACCTATACTACTAGAAACACGCAACTGAGCTATTCCCTCCCTATTTCCCCAACCCACAACGAAACACACTCACCATGGCTGGTGCTCTGACGAGCACCGTGCACAAGCACTCCTAAGCAGAAGTGGGAATGTAGTACTTAAAACTTTTGGGGAGCAATGGGAGTGAATTCAGCATCTTAAGTTTTGCTTTCCAGAGTGAATACGCTGACAATGGTACCTCTGTTTGTTGTATCTTCAGCTGCTACCATTGTGACGTTCAGGGTCTCTCCCTCTACACTCATGGAATCCCTGAGCCAGATAAGGAGTTGAAAGAAGAGGACTCAGGATGACATGTTCCAGGAGATCCAGCCAGCCAGTGCTGCATCGGACAGTGAGCACAGGATGAACATTGCCGACAGCCCGGAGAAGGATAGAATGGAGAGGAAAAGGAAAATGCAGGGTGGGATGTGCAGGAGGAGTTGCTTGCACTTCTCAGACAGCAGACAGAGATGCTGAAGACTCTGGTGGACCTGCAGGTACAAAAATCCCAGGCTCACCACCCCCTGCAGCCCATTGAGAACTCAATATAGGGAGGTTCCATGCCATTCCAGGCAGCATCTGGGACCATTGCACTACCACTACCACCCCACCCCAGGGGTCATTAACCACCACTCACAGCATCACATACACCAACCATGACTTTCACAGGTCAGTGAATGTGTAACTGAAATGGACATGAATGTTCTTTCCCCTTCATAAGTTCTTTTCCCTTAATTTGTTAAGTTTTATTAAGTTCTAACTGTATTTGGTTTTGAATTGCCTGTGGGTTTTTTTGCACAGATTTTGTTACAAAATAAAATTCTATTATTTGAAACATAATTCATCTTTATTAGTTCACAACGTATGCTGGCTGGTGCTCAGCAGTTCTGAAAGCAACCAATTACATGTTAATACAGAGTATCACACAACTCATAGGATCATTCCCAAACAAAATTGATAGGCACATTAACAATGTCGTATTCCTACATTTATAGCAATGACCGCACAATTCATACTGGGCCACAAAAGAGCAACGCCTGGTAGATCACATTACTGCAACACACAAATACTCTGCTTCACTATTAAAAGGGTCTTTCAAAGCCTTCCTGAGCTGTTTAGCTCCACATTGAGCTCTTCTAATAACCCTTGTGTCTGGCTCTTCAAATTCAGCACACTTCCTGAAATCTGCCCTACTTCCCCCTCCACCCTGGTGGAAAGTTTCCTCCCTTTTCTTCATATATATTATGCAGGACACAGCAGACAGCTAGAACCAGCTAGATATTTTTTCTCACTGACATCCAATTATGTCAGTAAAGAATGCCAGCATCCCTTCAAATGACCAAAAGCACATTCAGCTGTCCTTCTGCTCCTGCTGATCCAGTAGATGAAGTGTTCCTTGGTGCTGTTGAGGTGGTAAGTGTATGGCTTCATGAGCCAGCGGAGCACGGAACAGGTTAGGTTGCCCAATATCACTACTGGCATTTCAACACTGCCAATGGTAATCTGCCGGTTGGGAAAGGAAGTTTCTGCTTGCAGCTTTCTGAACAGTCCTGTGTACTTAAAGATGCGAGTGTCCGGCACCTTCCCTGACAAGCCCACACTGGTGTTGGTGATCCACCAGTGCTTGCATACGTGTGAATAGAAAAGTAGCCCTTTCTCTTGATGTACTCGGTCTGGTGACAAAATAGAGATGTGTGTGCCATTTGTCACTCCACCGTAGTTTGGGAACCCCATGGCTACAAAGTTATTCATTATGTCCTGCACATTTCTGAAAGTCAAGTCCTGCATAGAAGGAAGCAATTAATGGCACTACAAACTTGCATCACAGAGGCCCCAGTGATGGATTTCATGACTCCGAATTGATTCCCAACTGACTGGTAGCAATCTGGTATTGCAAGTTTCCACAGTGCAATTGCCACTTGCTTCTCCACTGTCACTGCACCTCTCATTTTGGTGTCCCTGCACTGGAGGGCTGCAGCAAGTTCAGCACACAGATCCAGGAATGTTGCTTGCACATCTGAAAGTTCTGCAGCCACTCCTTGCCATACCAAAGCTGTATTATGCTGCAATCTCACCAGTCAGTGCTTGTTTCTTGGGCCCAGAAGCGGCGCACCACCATCTGCAGTTGCTCCGTGAATGCCACCAACAACTTTGAATTGGTTCTTGCTATGTTCCACAGCAATCTGTGCTCCAAGGAACTGTCATATTCCCCACATCTGTTCCTGTGGCTCTGCAAATACTGCAGAATTGTGGGCCCTGTACTTGCAATGCTCATGACAGTAGCTATGCTGGCTCCATGTTTCTGTCAGAGATGCTTCTGACAGGAAGGAGTGCCGTGTGCATTTGTCGGATTTTGAAAAAAAAAAAGGCACCAAAATTATGGGATACAGACGACATTATGAGATGCAGACAGTTGCAAACCAGAAAGTTGACCCCATGCTTTCAGTTCCTGTGTGATTCGTTTCAGCCCCACCATGCATTGCCAGAACTTCCCAAAAGATGGTGGGTAGTTGCACAGTGGGATATCTACCTATGGTGCACTGCACTCTGTATCAATATAAGTGCTCCTGGGGAGTACACACACTGCAACACAAGGCGCCAAGAATGCACACGCACAAGCAATTTACTGACTGCAGCAGGTGTATGCTGATATAACTTGAGTTAACATAACTTTGTAGTGTAGACGTGGCCTCAGTGGTTACAGTCAGTGCACAGCCAAGATTTAACCTGCTCTCAGGGCACAGCCAAGATTTTATATGCTCTCACCACCTAACCCCACTCAAAAGGGAGATAGGCACATTCTACATTTCTGGGTGGCCCTCAAAGGTATGTCCATATAGCTTGCAGCTCTCTACAGTAGTGCAACCTAGAGATTGAATACAGGAGCAAAGTATATCAATGCTATAAAAACTTTAAAAATTATCAGAATACTTGTGTTCTACATTGGTGTGTCAAATTATATCTCTGATTTTATTTAAACTTCTTTTTTAATTTTAGTGGGATAAATCATTCTTCACTTCTTGTCCTGAGTTCTTGTGTATTTTGCTGACACTGGAATAATCACTTATCATTTCATATGGCACGGCCCACATGGCTGAGCATTAGTGGTAGGCAAAATGACACTTCTGCACTGTACTGTAAAACCTTCAATTAAAAACTTGAATGCATTATTCTTGTTGAGAATTTGAACACACGTCATGGCAATCAGAGTTAGGGGGCCCAATACTTATTTCATTTATACTTGGATCAATGAAATTATCAGTGTAGTTATCCATTGTAAATTAGAAAAGCATAAGGGCCATGATTCTCATAGCAGCGATCACTCAGCACCCCGATCATATGTAATATGTACGTTTAAACATGCACTTGAAATAAATGCTCTGAACACATTTATCTTCATATTCTGACATTATGAAAGACTCACATATTGAAGAAATGCTCATGCGTATTTTTGAGCTCTGCATCCTGGCACATTTTCAGTCATTTAATGGAAAAGTAATCAGCATTGCACAGGCAAAATCTGATCTAGTGAAAGAGAGGTGAAAACTCTGTCTCCCATTGTATCATCCAAATGATGAAAAACCCATCCACCCTTTTAATCTTTCATACATATTTTAAGTGCTGAATATTTGTACTTTATATGGCTCTCAAGCAATTAAAAAAATTGATTGTGATTAATCATGTGATTAATCACGCTGTTAATAATAGAATACCATTTATTTAAATATTTTTGGATGTTTTCTACATTTTAAAATATATTTATTTCAGTTACAACACAGAATACAAAGTGTACAGTGTTCATTTTATATTTATTTTTTATTACAAATATTTGCACTGTAAAAAAAGAAATAATATTTTTCAATTCACCTCATAGAAGTACTGTAGTGTAATCTCTTTATCATGAAAGTTGAATTTACAAATGTAGAATTATATACCAAAAAACCCCAAACTGCATTCAAAAATAAAACAATGTAAAACTTTAGAGCCTACAACTCCACTCAGTCCTACTTCTTGCTCAGCCAATTGCTCAGACAAAGAAGTTTGTTTACATTTGCAGGAGATAATGCTGCCTGCTTCTTGTTTACAATGTCAGCTGAAAGTGAGAATAGGCATTCGCATGGCACTGGTATAGCCAGCTTCACAAGATATTTACGTGCCAGATGCTCTAAAGTTTCATATGTCCCTTCATGCTTCAACCACCATTCCAGAGGATGCCATGCCAATGACGGGTTCTGCTCAATAATAATCCAAAGCAGTGAAGACTACACATGTTCATTTTCATCATCTGAGTCAGATGCCACCAACAGAAGGGTGATTTTCTGTTTTGGTGGTTCGGGTTGTGTAGTTTCTGCATTGGAGTGTTGCTCTTTTAAGACTTCTGGAAGCATGCTCCATACCACATCCCTCTCAGATTTTGGAAGGCACTTCAGATTCTTAAACCTTGGGTTGAGTTCTGTAACTATCTTTAGAAATCTCACATTGGTACCTTCTTTGCATTTTGTCAAATCTGTTGTGAAAGTGTTCTTAAAATGAACAACATGTGCTGGGTCATCATCCGAGACTGCTATAACATGAAATGTATGGCAGAATGCAGGTAAAACAGAGCAGGAGACATACAATTCTCCCCCAAGGAGTTCAGGCAGAAATTTAATTAATGCATTATTTTCTTAATGAGCGTCATCAGCATGGAAGCATGTACTGTGGGATGGTGGCCGAAGCATGAAGAGGCATACAAATGTTTATCATATCTGGCACATAACTTCCTAGCAATGACGGCTAGAACAGTGCTATGCAAACACCTGTTCTCATTTTCAGGTGACATTATACATGAGAAGCGGGCAGCATTATCTCCCATAAATGTAAACAAACTTGTTTGTCTTAGTGATTGGCTAAACAAGAAGTAGGACTGAGTGGACTTGTAGGCTCTAAAGTTTTACATTGTTTTGTTTTTGAGGGCTGTTACGTAACAAAAAAAATCTCCATTTGTAAATTGCACTTTTTCAATAAAGAGATTGCACTACAGGACTTGTATGAGGTGAAGTGAAAAATACTATTTCTTTTGTTTGTCATTTTCACAGTGCAAATATTTGTATCAAAATAATAATATAATGTGAGCAGTGTACATTCTCTATTCTGTGTTGTAATTTAAATCAATATATTTGAAAATATAGATAAACATCCAAAATATTTAATAAATTTCATTTGGTAGTCTATTGTTTAAAAGTGCGATTAAAACTGTGATAAATCACGATTAAGTTTTTCAGTTAATCTCGTCAGTTAACTGTGATTAATCGACAGCCTCCTATTTTGTACTAAAGATATTTTTTTCAAACTCTGATTTAACAGCTGAAATGAACATTATTAACTTAAAAATGGAAATATTTGTATTTAACATGCTACTTTCTATTTTCATACCTAACAGTAAAGAGGCGTAAATTGTATTTTAGTTACTGATATTTGTAAAATCTGTTCCTGATTTTAAACTTTGCAACAGTTTGCATGTATCAAGATTTATGCCCATAGCATAAGTTACTCTACGTTAAAATCAAAAGCTTTTTTTTTTTTTTTTTTTTTTAAGGAAAACTGTTTACAGATACTTCAAAAGTGATTTATGCTCTGCTGACAATTGCAGCACTTCTGCTGAACAGGAGTGTAACATCTGAATCTCTGTTTTGCTTAATGCAATGATTTTCAATGTGATGCAACATTAATTCAATACAATTTGAAATGCAAAAGGGATATTCCATAGAAAAGAATGTATGTGGTTTGCACTTTAGAAACTTCAGGGAGCTATTTCATGCAAGATTTATATATAACTTTATTATATTTTGATTTTCATTGATCTGCTGGCTGCCAGCAAACTTGCCAAGCATTCTGACTGTAGCCGCCACAACAAGCTTGAGGTATTACTTGGAGAGGTATAGCTAATGCAAGAAACTGCTCTACCCTGTGGTCTCTAGACTTTTGCTCTTTGTACTATGTTTACTGTTTCTTGGCCTGAAATAATCAGGGCAAGATGGGAAACAAATTCAATGAGGACTTGTCTATTTGGAGATGGTGGGTATGTCTGCCCCGTATTCTGGAGTGAGGAGGAGAGAGCCTCCCAGCCCAGGTTGATAGACTCAGGCTAGTGGGACTCACACTAATGCTCTAAAAATGGCTGTAGCCTGTATAGGTAGAACTTTGAAGTTGAGATTTGGGTCAGTGCTTGGTCTGTGAAGTCTAGGGAGTGGGTGAGCTTTAGAGCCTGGGTACCAGCCCAACCCAGAACTTCAAAGTTCTGTCTATACAGCCATTTTTCAGAGCACTATTGCCAGCCCCACAAACCCAAGTCTGTCGTCCTGGGCAGGGAGGCTCGCTCCTGCTCGCTCCAAAGAGCTGTATAAATATAGCCTTGGCACGCAGCAAGCCAGGGTGTAAAACTGTAGCTCATTGGCCTGCTGCACACTAAGTCACTGTGTGGACTCTGCTAACTCACACTTGAACAGTGGTGCCCACACTTTTCTTGTCGCGCCCCCCTCCCCCACTTACCAGTAATCAAATCTGTCTGCACCTCCCTCCATTACTGCACAGTTGGCTCAGCAGAGGAGTTTGGGCTGAAGGCAAAGCTGGGGGCTGAATTGGGGACAGGGGGATGGGCTGGGGGCAGTGGTGGAACTGGGCTGGGGGTGGAGACGGAATGAGGGCAGAGCTGGGCTACAGGCGGAGCAGGGGGAGAAGCTAAGCTGCGGCTGGGGCCAGAGCTGGGCTGGGGGTGGAATGCAGCTGTGACTGGGGGCAGAGCTGATCTGGGGGCAGAATGGGGCTGGCCAGTGCTCACGGCCTGGTCCCATGGGGCCTGGCCCAGGCACTCCTGCATGCCCCCTCAAATGTTCCTCCATGCCCCCTCTGGGGGGGGGCGTGCCCCACAGTTTGGGGACCACTGCACTAGAAGTTCTATAGTGTGCTACTGTGCAGTAGATTTACATGTGAGTTTTCTGAGCACTAAGTCTCCTTGTGAACAACCTATAATTATAAAACATTTTGAACATGAGAAATTCTGTATCAATAGTATCAATTGTATCAATAATGTTACTATTCTATGAAAGTTAGTAGTTTTGGTCCAATTTGTACTGATGAAACAGATGCTACCTTTTAACTGGTAACTTTGTTGTCTGGATCAGTGGAAAAGTAAAGGGTTGAAAGGATATACAGATAAAAATACCATCTAATTCCTAAGGGCCTGATCCAAAGTCTGTTGAAATCAATAGAAAGACGCCCATTGAGTAGAAAAGTTTTGGACCAAGCCCTAGAGCATTAAATGTGTGCATTTGCTATTTTGTTTTCATTAAGACTTAAGAGACTTGCAGCCAAAGAAATAATGCCTTTGGACCTTACATCATTCATATTTGTTGAAATGATTTTCCTTAATTTGGTGGAATTATGCCTATTCCATAATCAGAGAGTAGGTTTTCATGACTGCTGTTCATCTAATAAGGAAATTACTCAAATGGATATGAAATGCATGAATTATTTACTTGGCTCCATATAAACACACCCCAAATGGAAAATTAAAGCTAGGGCACAATTTCTTGTTAGGCTTTATCATTAAAAAATATTAATTTCCCACCATAGGGAGTAGGGGGTCCTCTTCATCACTGACCTTTCAGCAGATGATGTTAGGGGGTTCCTTAAATGGTGGTGGATTGCTGATGAGCAATAGTATGTACTCTTTCCCTGTTCTCGCCAAAGGATGAGTGTATCAGTTATTTCAGTTTGAAGTTACAGATACTAAAATACATTAGCTGCTCAGAATAATGTTCATTTATGGAAAAGGATTATAGTTTGGTATCTCTCACTTTGGATATGTCTATACTTCGAGCTGGGTGTGTGATCCCCAGCTCATGGAGACATACTAGTGCTAGAGTGCCAAGACTAGAATGGACAGTGGAAGCGTGAGCAGTAAAAAGGACTAGCTGCCCAAGTAAGTGCTTGTGGTCTTAGACGGGATTGTACTTGGGGCAGCAACCCCCCCTCCCCGCCGCCACCCTCGCTGCCACCCTCACTGCCACCTTTGCACACTAGCTCAATGAGAGCTCAGACAGGTATGCATAGGTGCTGACTTTTGTTTTTGCCAGAGGGTGCTTTGGAAGAGGTGTGTGTTTGGGAGGGGGAGGAGAGGGCACTCTGCCAGTTTTGGGGGGAGCATATTTTCAGCATATTTATACACTTCTTTCATATTCTAGTTACTGAATGTGTCTACCATTGGTATCTTTACTATTTTAATAACGATTATATTGTTGTGAATTACATTATCATGAATTACAGTACTGTATATTAAAATCATTGCAATCACTCATAAGCTGTCTTTATTAATTCCAAGTTTAAAGACATTATGTCTCACTGTAGCTTTCTGGATGAAACTGTCAACAATCTTATTCACATCTAGTTCCCTGGCATTGTCTTGATGCACCTTAAGGACAGCTACATTATTCAGTTGCATCTGTCCCATTGATGACTGGAAATAATTTTTAAGTCTCCTGAAGCTGGAGAATGAGTTCAGGATGATACAGGCACAGTGAGAAGGAGTACTGCAAATGACTCCAAGATCTCTTTCTAGATGGATAACAGCTAATTTAGGCACCATCATTTTGTATGTATAGTTAGGATTATATTTTGTCATGTGCATTACTTTGCATTTAACATTGAATTTCATCAGTTTTGTGAGATTCCTTTCTAACTGTTTGCAATCTGTTTTGGACTTAACTGTCTTGAGTAATTTTGTATCATCTGCAAACTTTGCCACCTCACTGTTTACGCCTTTTTGCAGATCATTTATGAATATGTTGAACAGTACAAGCCCCTCTGGGACACCACTATTTACTTCTCTCCATTCTGAAAATGGTCCATTTATTCCGACCCTTTGTTTCCTATCTTTTAACTGGAGTGTCTGGGAATGCTTTCAGGATCAAATAATGCCCTTAATTTAATTTAACGACAAGCCTTTTGTTATCTTAATTACCCTGCCTCTATTTATAAACAAACTCCATGCCCCAAGGGCAGAAGTTGTTAGCAGCACAGAACTCATCACATTCCACACTCAAGCTCTGGCTCCTGGCTCCCGCTATTTCCCCCTCTTCCCCCCATGGGGGCTTGAGCCGCGGAGCACACAGGAGTTGGCACCTATGCAGGTATGTCCACTCAAGCTGGGAATCAAACCTCCAGCTCAAGTATAGACATACCCTTTATTTTCATTGCGCTTCAGTTGAGTGTTTAACAATGAAATTTTGTTTGCAGTGAGTCGATCTAACAGCGCTGTTACAACATTATTTATACAGAGATAACCATGCAGTTTACATCTGAAGAAGAAATTATTTACATTTCTGAAATCAAAAAGAACACGTGTTCTACATAGGCAACTGTTGACATATCGTAATGATCTGAATGACTAAGGAATAGAATTGGGTGAATAATGCAACACACTTTCCGCAATTATTCTTTCATTTAAAAAAATAATAATTTGCTTAAATTGCATTGACACCACTTTTGAGTAGGATGGCATATTTGTCAATAAGTGAGTTTAAGCAAATATTACAGACTATTGGGAGAAAATAAATATAAGATTCAAATTGCAGGTATTTGCATCAGAAATCTGATTCTAAGTAATAATCATCCCATGAGGGAACAAACAGACCACCTGACTTGTGTCCTATCGAAGCAGTTTGGATATCAAATATGTAATACTCACAATGAATTGCTTGTGAATACTCAATAGACCAAGAATTTCACAGAAATAATTTGGCAAATAATTTTGAATAGGAAAAAAATCGAGAGAATCATTTTTGTAGGGGGGAGGAGGACACAATTTGCTAACAGAAAGATTAATAAATGACTTAATAATTATTCATTGTAAATTATTTGCTAAGAGCTAAAAAAGCTATATGAAATACTAACTTATTCTGGGCTGCCTTAGTGACCATATATAGATCATGTCATTATTATGGAAGGAATAGGGATATCTTGCAAGCATGTTGATTTAATTGCTTACTTATCACTTACTTATTCATAAGATAAATATTTTTAAAAACCCTAAAAACAAACATTTGTTCACAGTAAGAACAGGAAATAATTTTGGAATTTCAGACCATGCTGGATCAAGTGTGGATAAACATTGACTTTTTAATGGATACCATTGTAACTTCAATTTCTGAATATCTCATTAGCTTCACAAGAACAACTCTCATATTTAATAATATACTTATGTTAGTTATGTGTCAACATGTGCATGGAATTCACTAGCCCTTTCGGAATTTAAATGAGGTGATTTATTATATTTGGACTGTGTATGTGCTGACATTACTGAATACTTGAAGTATTTTTCTTCCTCCTCCTCCTCCTAAGTGAGTCAAGACACAAGGATGTGTCTTAAAGAGCAGCTATGGCATGGACCCCAGTATTATTACATATTTTATTTTTTATGTACTTTTTGGCATTTAAAAAGAACAATGTTACGTTCTTTTAAATGAGGTTCCAAATGTAAACATATTTTCATTTGTAGTGATGCTGACATTCCTGCTTCTCAAAGAGGGTGATTATTTCCCAAGGGTTTTTTCTTTTGTGAAATAATTTCTAAATTACATATAACAAGAAACATCTGCAGAAATTGTTGCATATAGAGCCCTAAGGATGTAATTGGATTGTGGGGTGCCAATGCAATTGTTCCCCTATAGTGATGAGAAGTGGACAATATATTTTTGAAAAAAAGATGTTGTGGCTGTGTAACTGGTAACTGTTATGATGTTATGATTCTCATATATGTGTCCTGCATCCCTACAGTGCTACAGGTTTGCAGTCTGCATAGGACAGTTGCCGTTTTTAGAGGCAGAGTTGCTGCAGCATGTTAAACCGGAGGCACACATTGTCCTCTTTATCATGAAGACTTTATATTTGTTTTATCTTGTTTTGTTGGTCTTAATCTAAAAGTAAGTCACTCAAGGCTTGTTGAATTGAAAAAATGGTACTGGTTTAATTTAAGGTGTGATTATAAACTAATTTAGTTAAACTAGTGCAAAAGGCTATGTGTACACTCTTATTTTAGTTTAAACCAGGTTTATTTTTTATTAGATTATATCAGATAGGACTTGGCTTCAGATAAACCAAATTAAGACACTATTCATCTGAAATAGAGATGTCCACATTGCCTTTTGCATTGGTTTGATTCAATCAGTTTAAAACACATATTAAGTTAAACAGGTACAATTTTCTTGTGTAGATGAGGCTTCAAATGGACAGTGTATGATTGTTCTAGGTGAATGTAAAAGCATAACAGATTACACAGACGTTTTAGCTGGCATATTAAACATTAAAGCGGACTTAACAGCACTATGAGTAACATTAATTAATCACAGGTTTCAGAGTAGCAGCCGTATTAGTCTGTATTCGCAAAAAGAAAAGGAGGACTTGTGGCACCTTAGAGACTAACAAATTTATTTGAGCATAAGCTTTCGTGAGCTACAGCTCACTTCATTGGATGCATTCATTCATTTTCTCTCATCTAGGCATCACAAGCAAAATTCTACATTCACATTTAAATTGTGACATTCTGGTCCTTCCTAAATCCTCTTTGTAGATCTTTCATTGTCCAGATGGCAGAGGGCAACTATGGGATCCAGTAAGTTTCATATTTTTCCAAGGGCTGTAAGATTTCTTTTTACTTGAGATTTTATTAAGTTATTTTAAAGTAGTTTTCATCACAGTTTGCTATTTGACTGGTACACTATGTGGTGGAGCTATATGTAATTCAGCATTTCCCAAGACACTAGGGCAGGATTGTCAAAAATTACTAGTGATTTTTAGATATCTCAGGATTTCAGGTACCCAGCTTGAGACCGTTAAAGGAGTCTGATTGTATGAAAGTACTGTGCACCCATCCTTGAAAGTCACGTCCCTTTAAAGCAAGTTAGGCACAGAAAAATCAATTGTCACTTTTGAAAATGGTGGTTTCAGGACCAAGATTTCAAAATTTGACATTCATTTTGCCAATACAATATCCTTGCACACAAATGACAGAATTTACACACAGAGACCCACACACAAACCAATCGCAAATTAAGTTTTGTGCATATAAACTCTATCATTGGTACATTAAAGTATCAGTGCACAAAAAATGTATGCACAAATGGGTATCAGGCTAACGCCCATTAGAAAATCTTTTTTGGTATTAGAACCAGTTCTAATGGTTTTTCAGTTCCTTTTTTTTTTTTATGCCGCATCTTTTGAGGTTTCACAATTTGTTTTCATTCTACATTGGAACAAAACCTCTAAAATGTTTCTGCCTTCATCAACTTGTCTCAGGGTAGAAAGTGTTGTGTATGATTTGATTGCCCAGTGGAAGGCCCAGGTTCAAGTCCCTACTCTATTTGATTCAGAATAGTCTTTCATCCCCAAAATCACTCCAACTCATGCAATGCAATAAATACATAAATTTGAACTTGGTTCTTCCAGATCAATACACTAATCATGAGATTATAATGTCCACATGTAAAACCACATCCTTTCCCCTCCCCCATACCCTGATATAATTCCCAGACCAGTATCCTAAACTACTCAGCTAAAGTTTTCTCTCTCCAAAATCCTTCCCATTTTCACAAAACAGCACACTTGGTCTGACCAGCTCTACTCAGTATAGTCTTCTTTACAACATGTGTGGAAAATTGCATTGATGCCAGAAGTTTTGCTGGAGATAGTTCTGTGACATCCCCTTTGGTAGCATGAACAAAAACACTGTAGCTAACTTAACTTATGTGTTAGCTTTCCAGGATCCCACTGACTTTGCAGAACTCTATGTCCTCCTTTCAAGCTTTGAAGCTAGAAAACAAGATGAAGATGATGTTTTGTTGGCTTGTGAATCAGCCTGTCAACATCTTGAGAGTTTAAATTAAAGCACATTTGATACAATTTGCTTGAATTGGCACAAACTGACTGCAGACATGTCAGCATTCTGTGATTAGCAGCAACAGCAGTATTGGGAGGAGCTAACAAAATCAAGGTCTAAGTAAATCATCTGGTAAAAGCCTTTTGGTGGGGTGCTTTTCCCCCCTGAGGTCTGATTCCCTTCTTCATGTGAGAAATTATTGTTTTTATAGGTTCTAAATTTATATTCTTTTGCAAATTCTCCACAGAGAAAGCAGAAAATCCTGTTTCGCCCAAAAAAGAATTTCTTCCCCCTAGCATTCATGTTTGTACGCCTTCCAGATTTACTTGCTTGCTTTGAATCTGTGTCTTTATGTATAGCATGGTGAACATTTTCGAGTGATGTGGACCCTGAGAAACTTTTGTAAGTTGGCTGACTGAGGTTTGGAGTCTGGACTCCAGAAATCTATGCTCAACTCTGTCATTTACTTCCTGTGTGACCTTGGTTAAATGGCTTAAGTTCTTTGTCTCAGTTATGCCATCTACAAAAGGAGCCTAATAAACACGTACATCATAGGGAGATCGTGAGGCTTAACTAATGTTTGTAAAGCGCATTGAGACTCTTGGATGAAAGGGACTGTACAAATGCAAAATTGCATTATGATTCAGAACATTGCCTTAAGGATAAACTACACATATAATTAAAAACTTCAGTCTGGGTGTATTTATTGGCTTTGAATTATAGTTAAACAAGCCAATATATTATGTGTAAATCATAGTAGTTTCCCATATTATATTTAATAGTGATATTAGTTGTATACAGCATTTCAAAATCAAAAGTCCACTTTTGAATATAAGGAGTGTATTCGTTAATATTGATGCAGAAGAATGTGGGTTGTGGGGGAGATGGGATTTATTGCATATAACTTCTCATGGAATTGACAGTAGTTAGCATTATCATTTCTTCCCACAAGCACACTCACCCAGCGGTATAAACTTCCTCAGATTTCAGTGTGTATGAGAGTAATCTCTGCATTATTGTAGCATGGCTATGGTTTTGCAGCCTTGCCATCATAGTGCTGTAGCGGAGATACTTCCTACATGGACAGAATGGGCTTTTCCACTGATGTAGTTAATCCACGTCTTTGAGAGGCAGTAGCTAGGTTGATGGAATAGTTCTTCTGTCAACCTAGCTCCATCCACAGTGGGATTTAGGTTAACCTAACTACATCACACAAGGTGCAAAATTTTTCACAGCTCTGAGTGATGTAGCTTGGTCAATAAAAGTTTGATGTGTATATCAGGCCTGAGATACCATGGGACACTATTCCTTTTCACTTGCATTAGTATATGTATTCAACCTGTGCTTATGGACCCTATTCTTTTCCTTATGTCTCTTTGGTGGAGGTGGGCTCAAATTGTTCATAGGACTATCAGCATTCAAGTGATTTAGTGTATGTCTTCCCAGTAAAGTGGGTAGTTTACCAGCTTAAGTGAAAATCTCTCTACAGTTTCAGGTGAACCAGCTAACCCAGGCTGACAGCACCAATAGATTTAGTGGATTTTGTGTGTGGACAGGAATTTGGAGAGGGTAACATTTGAGTAAGAGCCCAGGGTTAACTCTGCAGTGAAGACATACCCGCATTGGATCACAGCTTTTTGTTTCAATTGCCATAACAACAAAAGCTTACATTTTCAGAAAGTAACTGGTGAAGACTGGGAAACTCAAGGACTTCTCCATATGGGGAAGAGTAACAGAACACTGAGGAGAACCAGCCCTAAAGCATGGAAGAGTCAGATGGGAAGCTTTGAGGAGAACACAGGACTCAACAAGAGCTATCACCTTATCTCTGCAAAAAACAATCGGCTGAAACAAAGGATCTATGACTCACTGTATTGCCTATGAGAACTGCAGAAACCAAGAAAGGAAAGAGTGACTCTCTGATATAATAATTTTATTAAGAGAATGTTGAAGTAAAAAAGAAAACGGTACAGAGTTTAGGCATAGAAGTTTCTGGTTATCAGGGAATAAGGTACAGATTATCAAGGGGTGTGAAATTCGGTTTAGGAATGGGTGGCATAAGGATTACATAATCTGCAGTCTCCCCGATTGAGGGTAAAAGTTTAACCAGTCAAAGTACAGACATTGAGATATGTGGGTATGTTGTCCATATAATGGCTATGTTCACGTGTAGAGTATAATGAGTGGATACGATGATGGGGATGGATCTACCCTCATTTGGTGGGATTTAATGTTCAGTGAGTTTATGGTTCCAGTTCATATGGTCCAATGGAAAAAACCTCTCAGTCCCTTTCCCATAGTGGATGCATGATGTCTATTGCACTCCTCAAAAGCACCTGGGTCCCTGCATGAGCCAGGAGAATGGAAAATGAGTGGATCTGGGTAATAAACCTGAATTAATTTAAAGTAGGCTCCATAACCTCACCCTTCACAGGTATTCAGTGTTTCCTACGCTGTCTCCATGCAATAGCTACATTGACGAAAGTCTCGAGTGTACCATCACTTGCATCATTTACGCAGTGCAACTGGCTCCACTGTCTGCAAGCCAGCAGACATCTATGCATGTAAGACTGGTGGGCATGGAGGGGGGGAAGGTGTTGTAATTCACTACTTTCTAACACTAGTTAATGCATAATGTATATGGGGAATTAGTCTTTGCATAAAAGGGGCCATTTAGTGGAATGTGTTCAATGGGGAAAGCTGGATTGTGGGGGAGAGGTTAGATTTTTAGCCTGTTCTCCATGTCTTAACACAAGAATAAAGGAATAATTAACTAAATTAAAAGGCAAGAAATTTAAAACTAATAAAAAGAAATAGTTCACACACTGCATTAGACTGTGGAACTCATTGTCACAGGAAATCATTGAGGCCAAAAATTTAGCAAGATTAAAAAGGGATTGGACATTTAAACGGAGACAAAGAATATCCAGAGTTATAATTAATTATAAGACTTTTGGAAAGACTATTAAACTTCATGGTTTAGGGCTTAGTCAGTCTCTCATTATTAGAGACCAGGACGATAGCTAATGTGGGTGTAGATTGTCATTTGTTTCTGTAGGGTTCTTACATTTTCCTCTGAAGCATCTGGTACTGGCCACTGGACTAGACTGGATACTGGACTCAATTTTTTTTTTAATATCTGTCTCTTGAATTTGTATACCAATTAAACTGAGCTGTGACCTTCATTAAAAAACATTAATGATGCAAAGTGAAAGATTCAGAACTGTAGAAACAGCAAAGGAAAGATTTCCCATAAAAAGCCAGATCCTTAGCTGGCATACATTGGTGCAGGTCCACCTTAAACTTTACTCTTCTTTTTAAACTGAGTTAGTGTGACCTTATGGATAGGGCACTGGAGTGAGATTCAGGAAACCTAGGCTCTGTTCCTGGCTTTGGCTCTGGCCTACTGGGTGACTTTGGGCAAGTCATTTGACTTCCCCGTGCCTCAATTTTTCCATCTGTAAAATGGAAATAATGATAGTGATCTCTTTTGTAAAACTCTTTGACAATTATGGATGGAAAGTGCTGTCTTCCCAGCTATTATTATTTATTCCTTGTGTATGCATTATGGGCCTGACCCAAACCTACTGAAGTCAATTGAAAGAGACCCATTAACTTCAGTAGGGTTTATATCTGCCCCTTTAATAGTCTTATATTACATGCTTACTGTAATCAGGTTCTCTAGGCAGTCACCCCACCTCAGATGCCCAAGCATCACCCCTCAGAGATTAGGTGTCACAGCACCTTCGCCCTCAAGCCGTGGCAGGTTCAAGTCCTACCCATTTCAGAAAGAGTCCAAAAACAAAGAGGAAAACAGGTTTGTGAGGAGGATCCTCGCCTATCTGTTCTAGGCTGGTCTTCAGGCAGCTAATCCTTTTCTGACAGTTTGCTTGGGCCGAATCATTCCATGCACCACATGACTTGCGCGGGTAGCAAGGTGCCCTAGGCTCTCAGCTGGAAACAGGCTTTCCTCATTGAGGCAATAACAGAGCTCTTCTCTCTTTCCTAGTAAACCCTGGTCTGGTTAGGTCTTCCTTTTTTAGCTTCCTCTTCCACATCTGACATTGACTACTGGTGTACTATTTGAAAGTCCTGCACACAGGAGAGTGTTTATAGGATCAGGCCCATAAGGGTTATATGTCAGATCCAATAAAAACTACATGACTGAAGATTATTTCAACAAAGCTGTGCAAGTCATGAATAAAATATATCATAGGGACTGGCATAGGTTTCCACAGCACAGAAAGGGTTGATATAGAATAAATTCTTAATTGCCTACAAACACATTTTGCCTCCAGAAGTTAGTCTATTTTTTTCCTATAAGAGAGCAAAGTAACATCTGAAAACATTAAAGCATGTGGGCCTATTCCCAGTGTTAATTAAGTTGATGTTCTTAACATGTTTGGAATGATAGCACATATGCTGGGACTTATCTCAGGAACCTTTTTGTTATTGTTCCTAAAAATGCTATAAAAGCCTAGACCGGGGGAACAGAAATGCTAACTGCCCCTTAAATGTAATATCCCAATGAAAGTAAAATTTACATGGAAACAAAAAAACCTTTCCATCTGTCATCTCCTTTTCTTTAAAGTTTTATCAGAAGGGTAAAATAAAGCATATCTGCCAGGAGCTATCATTCAGTATAGAATATGGCCAAATGTTCCTTTATCAGGATTTGAATCTGTGGTCTTACAGTTTACCAGAGTCATAAATAATTATTCCTATTATATAAAGATGGGCCCAAGAAAAGCTATGCCTCCAAGGGTTCATATGGCCATCATCTGGGCAGTGAGACAAAGAGTTACCAGTGTTAAATTAAAAAAAAATAAATCTTCATTTATTCAACCCATAAAAATGTTATCAAATGGAAAAAAATTTCCAGACATCTCCAAAACTCACCACAGTTCAGTGCCAATGCCAGTTAATTGTCTCTGTTGGACAACTCCTGTGCTCTTTGCTCAAATAAAACTTCCACTGACTTCGGCATTTTTCCATATAAATATTCTAGGTGTTCTTTAAACTGCTTTTCTAGAACACCTCATTAGGAAGTACTTGCATTTCCATATCCCCCATCCTAGATTTTTATAGCATTATTAGCAGAAAAAATTCTGGGATCAAGATTGGCATCCATGGTTGCAAGAAAAAATATTTTGCAATATTTTTTAGCTTTATTTGCAGTCTGCTCTCTATTTGCAGAAACAGATCATACCTTCCTTTTTTCCAACCTTCGTTTCTTTCTTTACTCAGTTATGGGAACCCAAATAATCATAGATATTTACTAAGAATTATAAAATAAGATAATTCTACAGCTATGTCACCTCAAATTTTGGTTTTCCAAGCAAAGGAATGTTGGACCAGGCCAGTAATTGAAGAGGAGGCCATTTGAAAAACGGAAGACCAGATTTTACCCTGCTTTAGGTATTTTGCACAGTTATTTATACCTGTGTAAAGTGGGAGCAAATTGCTACAATTCTCTTTTGGTGGCATTCTATACCCGCTTTATGTAAGTGTGAATGATTACATAAGGAGCAAAACAGTGAAGAAGTAGGCCCAGAATGTGTCAGGAAGTGCTGTTGGGGAGAGTATAATATGAGGGTTAGCATCTCAATTTTGGCAAATTGTTTTGATTGGAAAGAAAAAAGAACACATTTGAAATGTCAAAATGGTTCTTTTCAATATTTTTTAAATGAAACATTTTGATTTTTTGAGCTAGATTCACAGGGGGATTTAAGCACCAAACTCCAACACTTAGGTGCCATTCATAAAAAAAAAAAAAACCATCTCTGAGGGTCATCTTTAAAAATTCTGAATCACTGGCTTGTCTAAAGCTTTGCAGCTGTCAGGATTAGGCTGAAAGCAGAAGGATTTGGGCAAAGTATGCATCCGATGAAGTGAGCTGTGGTTCACGAAAGCTCATGCTCAAATAAATTGGTTAGTCTCTAAGGTGCCACAAGTCCTCCTTTTCTTTTTGCGAATACAGACTAACACGGCTGTTACTCTGAAACCATTCATAAAATAGAGGAGAAAGTAGTGGTGACCCCACTTTTACCCTATCGCCAAGTGGTTAGAGCACTCACCTGGAATGTGTGAGACACTGGCTCAAATTTCCACATTGCCTAATTCAGAGCAAGGACCCGAACCCTGTTTTCCCATTTCCACGGTGAGGGCCCTAACCTCTGGAATATAAGGTATGAGAAAGAAGGGATACCACTGCCTCCTGGGTTTTGTGAATGGTGCCTAAACGTTGAAATTACATGCATAAGTCTCTTTGTGAATCTAGCCCTTCTTTTCCAACTTTCTTTTGCTTTTACTAAAACCCACCAACATCTTAAAAATGCCAAAAATCTAAATTAAACTTCTAGTTTCAGGTCAAATTACATGCTTTGGTCAACCTGATTTTTTTTTTTTTTTTTTTTGCATTGCCAAAAATTTCAGTTTGGGGTTGATCCAAAGCTTTTTTTAAAATGTATTTTTCACAATTGCCAGTGAATGGAACAATCAGTTATCCACACAGCGCTAAGTATAACCAAGGTCCTGACCACTTGTCCCCAATAAATATCCAATCAAGCTTTTCACCAGGGTACACGCATTAGCGAAAATTATTAAATTTCAAAATTAAATTTCTTGATTAAATTTCAGTTGAAATACTGATACATTGGCTGCTGCTAAAATTCCCCTTCTAGCTTCAATTATATTCAATATTTTTCTCTGTTGACTGAGCTCTTGCGCATTGTTTTTGCATGCTGTTACATAGTGTTCAACACATTGCAGGAGTGTGTAAAGCAATTCCTGTGCACATAAAGTGTGAGGAGTGCTTTGAGATAATTTGGGACAATAGGAGCTATAAGAACATAAGAATGGCTATACTGTGTCAGACAAATGGTCCATCTAGCCCAGTATCCTGTCTTCCAACAGTGGCCAATGCCAGGTGCTTCAGAGGGAAAGAACAGAACAGGCAATCATTGAGTGATCCATTGCTTGTCATCCACTCCCAGCTTCTGGCAATCAGAGGCTAGGGACACCCAGAGCTTGGGGTTGCATCCCTGACCATCTTGGCTAATAGCCATTGCTGGACCTATCTTCCAGGAACTTAATTAATTCTTTTTTGAAACCCATTATAATTTTGGCCTTCACAACATCTGCTGGCAACAAGTTCCGCAGGTTGACTGGGAGTTGTGTGAAGAAGTACTTACCTTTGTTTGTTTTAAACCTGCTGCCTATTAATTTCATGAATGATCCCTGGTTCTCTTGTTATGTAAAGAGGCAAATACCATTTCCCTATTCACTTTCTTCACACTATTCATGATTTTGTAGACCCCTATCATATCACCTCTTAGACATCTCTTTCCCAAGCCAAAAAGTCACAATCTTTTTAATCTCTCCTCATATGGAATCTGTTCCATACACCTAATCATTTTTGTTGCCCTTCTCTGTAATATTTTAAGTTCTAATATATCTTTTTTGAAATGGGGCGATCAGAACTGCATGCAGTATTCAAGGTGTGGCAGTACTATGGATCTATATAGTGGCATTATATTTTCTGTCTTATTATTTATCCCTTTCCTAATGGTTCCTAACATTCTGATAGTTTTTTTGACTGCCACTGCACACTGAGCGGATGTTTTCAGAGAACAATCCAAAATGTCTCCAAGATCTTTTTCTCTTTAGGCCTCATCATTTTGTTTGTCTAGTTAGGATTATGTTTTCAAACGTGCACTACTTCGCATTTATCAACACTGAATTTCATCTGCCATTTTGTTGCTCAGTCACCCAGTTTTGTGAGATCCCTTTGTAATTCTTTGCAGTTTGCTTTGGACTTAACTATCTTAAGTAGTTTGTATCATCTGCAAATTTAGCCACCTCACTGCTTACCCCTATGCCAGATCATTTATGAATATGTTGAACAGTACTGGTCCCAATACAGACCTGTGAGGAACACCACTATTTTCATGAAGTGATCCTAACCTTGATACATCTAAGTTATATTACTTAAAAGTAGACTAGCAAAGAAAACTGTTTAACTTAGGCAACTGTACCATCACTCTTGTGAGGATCTTTTGTTGTATAATTTAACAATACTATCCTGTTCCAAAACCACCTGGAGAGAGACCAAAATGTAGGAAAATTCCATAAGGATTCCCTCAGTGTATGTCTAAACGGCAAACAGACACCCACGGCTGGCCTGTGCCAACTGACTCAGTCTCGTGAGGCTCGGACTAAGGGGCTATTTAATTGCAGTGTAGGTTTGGCCTGGAGTCTAAGCTCTAAAACCCTCTAAGGTGAGATGGTCTTAGAGCCCAGGCTACAGCCTGAGCCCAGAAGTCTGCGCTGCCATGAAACAACCCCACAGCCAGAGCCATGGGGTCAGAATCAACTGGCATGGGCCAACCATGGGATTTTCTTTGCAATGTAAACATACCCTCAGTGTGTTTCCTGCAAGTAATTCTCTCCCAGGGAGGTGTTTGGGGGACCATGTAGTTTGGAGGGTGGTGGTTTCCCAACTTTGTGGAGATCTGCAGGGAGAAGACTGCTAGGTACACATCCAGAAGCCATCCACATGGCTCCTCTGACTTCACCTGCCATCAAAGATCTACCATTAGTTGGATCCTCACAGAGCTGCACAGTGACCCCATAGAGCGAAATCCAATAAGAGTTAATACCATTGCAGGCATTGTTAACTTCCGGCCAAGCTGCTACAAGAAAATCAGAGTTTTCATGGGAAAGTATTACAGAGCACATTTGGTACTCTCTTCTACTCCTTCTAACTCACAGTTGTGCAAGCAGAGCCTTGTGGAGTTCTTTCCACTGATTCCCCCAGCAATGGGGGCTCTGGAGAGTGCAAAGGGTAGATGGGGAAGGAAAATGTTACTCTGGAAATGGCAATCCACTGTTCTATACATGGTGGGATTAAGTGTGTTTTGGAGAGGCACATACATGGAAAGGTTCTCCAACTCTATGTGATGTTTAACTGGAAAAAATAATAACGTTGGGGATGGTGGGTCAAGTTATTATTTCAACTGAATTTATAAAACAGCAGTTACTGTTTCCACATGTCAGATTTGGGTGTGACCTAATGGAGAATAGACTGAAGCCAGAAGCATAATAGGGTGATTTTAAATCACCTGTAACATATCTCCTCCTAGAATTATACATTTGCTAATACCATTACATGCATCAGTGATGTTTGGTTGCTGTGCATGCCAAAATGATCAAAGAAAATCATTAAGGGAGAAAATACAAGTCTCAGAAATTAGGTGTTGTCTCATTACATGAATGTCTTGCAAGTGTGAAATCACATTAGTGTTTCCTTGAACACAGTTATGACTATAAATCTTTCAAACATAGGTAGATTTCATTCATTTATGCTTCATATATCTCAATTCTCAGTTGTCTGTTCCCTCTCTATGCACATACATAACCCTCATTAATGGTAACTGAAGTTACATGTGTGTATCAAGGCAAGAACAAATTTAATGGGCCAGATTCATCCCTGGTGAACTGCAGTTGGCCTAAGATATCTCAATATCTCCAAGATTCAGTTTGTAGCAGGTTCCAGAACATATCTCAACAAACATCAGCTTGTTCATCTGATTTTATTTTTCATGTAAAATTAAGTACTCTGCAAATTCATTTGGATTAACCAGGCCTGACTGTAAAATTGATTTTTATTCCAAATGTCTATAGTCACAAACAGCAATGTTTTTTTTTTTTTTTTTATCTTTTGACGGGTGAGCTAATTTGGTCATCATTTATACAACTTAACATTACACGTATTATTTGTGACTGAAAGCATAACTAAAACCATACATGGTTTAAAATACTTTAACCAGTTAACCTCAATAAGATAACTTGATAACTTGGCAGTAGGCTGGGAGCAGACACAGATATACAGAAACTTAATGCTAATGTATGTGGTAAATATGTGTCTGTCCTATGAAAAATCCAGGGGGGTAAAATATCTGTCTGTCTCAAAGATAATTTCTTAGTCTTCGGAGCAATTGGCATTAAATCATGCAACTCCAGAGCTGCCAATAGATATTCTGAACCAATGGGAAATCTGTGAACCCTGGACCCCCTGACTTCATCCAGTAGTCATCCTGACCTCTCATGGTCCCTTCTAGCTTTACATTTCAATGATTCTAAGACAAGTATATGCCACATTTTTTCATATAGACAGTGTTTATCCCATTTGAAGAGTGGTAAAATATTTATTTAAATAAAACTACTGTAGCTTATAACAGTGCATGGTGCTTTACAGAACATAGATCTGCTCTCTGTACTAAAGAGCTAACAATCAAAGGGCCAAATCCTTCACTTCTTGATTACCCAGAATTCCCACTGAAGTCAATAAGAGTTTTGAGGGCAGAATTAATGCAGGATCAAAACTGAGGAGAAACAAGACAAAGAAAGGCTCAAATAATGCAAAGGTTTAAGCATGTGCTTAACGATAACTATGTAAGTGATCCTGTTGAAGTCAATTGAATTACTTGAATTAAAGTTGAGCAAGCACATGTGTAAATGTTTTCAAGATCAGGGCTAGACATAAGACATGAGTTCAAATGAAGAAACAGTTGAAAAGAATATTGGTGAAGAAAACAAGATAGGAAGAATTTCTTATCATGGTGGATATGAAGGAATGAGATGAAGGAGGAGAGCCTGTGTTTGGTGGCACGAAATGGGAGACTTCCAAGCACAAGGCTGCACAAAAGAAAGTTTTAAGAAGAGTGTTGGAGAAGGAGATGAACAGAGAAGTCAGACAGAGGTTTGTGTGTGTACAATGTAAGGGGCCCAGAGTTATGGGAGATAATGTAGCATTTGAAGTTGAGGACAAAAAACCTGAATCTGAAGCTATAAGACAGCAAACCACTGAAAGGAGATGGATGATAAGGGAAAAGAAGTGAGAGAGGGTGATGATTTGGGGCCTGGAATCAACCTCCAAACAGAAGCAGGGTTGGTCACTTACCACTACAGCAAGAGGTCTATCTGTGAGTTGAAAGAGGAAAGGTTGGATTTGGAGCTGGCTGGAAAATTTCCCACAGAACATTTTTCAATTGGACAATGCTAATTCCTTGAAAGCAAAACATTTCATGAAAACAAGTCCATTTCAAAGATATTTTAAAAGAAAGAATTTTTAAGTGTTTTGATAAGGTCAAAATGTTCAATTTCAGTCTTTTTGATCTATGCAAAGTTCCATGATTCCCTCTCACACACCCCAAGGCACTGGCCTGCAGAGCTGGCTGACGATGCAGAAGTAAGCTGTATCCTACAGAGGGCTTTGGTAATGGGTACAAGTTCCCTGGTATCTCACCTAGTGTGGTGCACTGGCCACATCTCAGCCTGCTGAAAGTGTAAAAAGAAAACCAAAAACTAAACTGCGCTTCATAAAAGAGCACAAGAATGGAATTGGTAAAGAGATTACAATGTGAAACTAAGGTTTCCGATGCATCCGATGAAGTGAGCTGTAGCTCACGAAAGCTTATGCTCAAATAAATTGGTTAGTCTCTATGGTGCCACAAGTACTCCTTTTCTTAATGTGAAACTAAATTACTCTATCTTTATCTATTGTAAAATCAGGAAGCCAGATATTCCTAATTTTGTGTGGGTGCTTTTAACTTGCAAGTACAGAATTTAGCCCAAATGTTTAGTTTCTCCATGCAGTGATTGCTATGTATATTTGTGATTGTAAAATATAATCTTTCTGTGGTTTGCAGATTGGGAAGGATCTTTAAAGTATACCTTGAAAATAGCTCTGGCTGGTATGTATTTCAGAAATGATTCCTCCTTTTTCTCCATACATTCTGAACTAGAATTTATTGGACCCCTGAGGTCTTGGGGCATGAGGAAGCTATGGAAACAACAATCTGTTACAAGGGGAAATTTGTTTTGTTGGTATTGTTTTTTAAGGGACTACACCATCACCACTTCACATCAAACAATATATGCTTAGAACCAAATTGTGGTGGGTTCTATGTGATAATTGATATAAATGTCAGTGAGGAGGGATGGATCTGTTTGATTTCTTCAATTTTCTTCTAATTCTTGTTTTAAAATTGTTAGACTACATCTGAATTTCACTTAAGGAATTTTCAGGAGACAGTAATTTCTTTCCGACAGCATGGGCAAATTCTATCTGATGTACAGGCAATCAACTGACCAGGAAACACCTGGGAGGAAAAACAGAGACAGTTCAAAAAACAGGGTTGGCTTCTCATGGAAAATTTGACTCTGATTTACTTCCATATGCACACTATGACCCTAATTCTGCAACCATGTACTGCTTTATTTATGGGAATAGTCCAACTGAGTGCATGCATAAAATTACTCATGTGCATAAATATTTGCAGAACTGGGGACTATGTTATAAACTGTATGGTTTATATGTAAGGTCAGTAATAAAATGGGAAATCAGTTGCAGGTTTGCCTGAATAAGAACTATTGGACTATACAGTAGTATTGAAAAATATATGAATAACATATAATATGCATCATCCAATTTCAAGAGATGCATCCATTAATTTTCAATGGAGAGAGTGTTAACCCTTGAAATCAAAATTTCATTCTTCTTGAAAAATAAATTTCAAGAAGAATTTGCCCAAGTAATTGAAGATAATTTTTAGAAATTGCCAGTAAGAATTTAATATTTAAGACCCAATCTAGGATTCCTATGCACCCAGACTCCCACTGACTTCAGCAGGAGTTTGTAGAAGTCAATTAACTTCAATGGAGCTATAACAATTGACACTAGCTGAGGGTCTGCCCCCAGCTGTCATCTGTACAATGGATCCCTGAAACAGGACTTTGAGTTTACATGCTATTGTGTTATAATACTTGTGCATGTCTGTGTCACTATATTTGCAGGATATTTTAATAAAAAAACATTTTCAAGCCTCAATACTCAGCTGCTTCTTTTATTTATTTTTTAATCATTAACCATGGAAGAGATTGTAAAGCTTCAAGTTATGGAGAAGAATGAAAAATCTCAGTCAGAATAAAAAATCAGCAGGAAAACCTGATTTTTTAGAAAAGTTTTTTAAACTTAAAATTACTTCAGATGCTTTACCACACATGATGTGAATTTCTTGAATACAGTAATGCATATCAAATTAACCTCCAGTTCTTGCTGGTTCATTTCCAATAGATACTAGTATTTCACTTACCACCACAGTCTTCTAACTTTTGAAATAGAAATTACCAACAGCTGTGGACTACCTCTTGCATTTAAACATTGAAAAGATTTAAACTACAAGTTAAAATGAAATCATTTTCTGGTCTTGACCAATTATGCTTTAGCTTTAACGGATTCTTTACAGCAAGCAATAAAATATCAATTCCATTTCAATAATTTAGAACACTTCTTTTGTTTTTATTTTTAAAACAGTAAAATTTGTGCTGAATTCTGATTTCATTGCAGTCACCAGACTTGCATTGATGTAAATTCAAATTAATTTGGTGATAATTTTTTTTCCTATGGTCTCTAGTCCATGGAAAGTGCTAGATGCATCATCCCACCGCATGTGCTCTTTATTCACCTCCCATGATGATTTTCATGTATTACACTTACATGTGTTTCTATGGGCTGAGTGAGGACTATTCACTTGTGTAAGGGACTACAGGATGGAGCCCTAATTAACTGAAAATGTTTTACTTGTCTGTGAAGGGTCATGCACATCTATAGTGCTATTCAAATAACATTATATGAAATTGCAGCTTGGCACCAGCTTTATTTATTTCCTGTCATTATAAAAATATGATATATATATGTCAGCAGTGCTTCTTGTATAGGCAATAAAGAGATTTAATTAAAGGGGTAAAATTCTGTCTTTTCTAAAGCAAACTGTTTTCCACTTTTATGCATCTGATGAAGTGAGCTGTAGCTCACGAAAGCTTATGCTCAAATAAATTGGTTAGTCTCTAAGGTGCTGTTAGGGGGCTTATTGCTTCACCCACTTACTTCCCTGGTCCTTCTCACATGAACAGAGAGCAACAATACCCGAAGTCCAAAGGTGCAAACAATTCGATGTTTATTGGGGTGAACTTCCAGCAAGCATGATTCCAGTTTCCTTCCTTAGTATCCTCCTTCCCAGCTCTGACACCACAGAGCCTTACACCTATGTCCCTGTTCCCATTCCTGCCCTTAACAAAACATGATTCCAATTTCCTTACTCCCATTCCCTGTTCCCATTTCCCCCACCCACATGCCCACCCCCTCACTTCCTGACTGACTGCAGACTATATAGTAAAACTTGAGTTCTGCTTAGCTATACCTTAACCAATCATTTTCCTGAAATTTAACTAACCAATCCTAACATATTGTAACATGATTATGTAACCAATTATATCCCACCACCTGAATTAGTTTACACCCAGCAAAATTAATTATACAGCAGACAGAAACAATCACAGAACCAGACAGAGATTATACAGACAAACAATAGCAATGTGGGAACTATAATAACAAAACAATACAGAAGTGAGGATTTCACATCCCAGCTATCGATAAGTGAGTTCTTGCCAGACAGGAGGCTATCAAACTAAGTTTCCTTTTACATTTTCTAGGCACTTCCCTTTCTCTGGAGGTGATAGGAATACAATCCTGTCCTGATAGTGCCTAACAGCCCAATAGCACTTTATTTCAATGTGACTAGTTTGGAATGTGAGGATGTGACTGTTCACTTCCTAGCTTATGGCTGCCTCCGCTGCTTAGCCAAAGGCCTTAGCCTAAGCACAGGGCCTCAGACCGTCACAGTAAGAGAAGGCCCTTACACCAGCAGACAGTGATTTTGATTCTTTCTTTTATACCTCTATAACTAGCCAAGAGATAAGAATACACCTAAATTCTTAGAGTATAGGCCTTTACAAACAGGCGCCACAAGACTTCCTTTTCTTTTTGCGAATACAGACTAACACAGCTGCTACTCTGAAACCTGTTTTGTCTTAGTGTCCTAAAACTCCTTAGTATATAGCATAGAGCTTACTATCAGCAACAGTCCCTTTTTGGATGAGTAAATAGAACTATTAATGATAGTAAGTATTATACCCAGCAGTCAGGACCTGATTCACATTTATACTAGGGCCACTTAAACAATACCGGCAGTATAAACAGGGGCCCTTAAGGGTATGTCCATACTGCAATGTAAGCCCATGCTTGAGCCTCCCTTGCATCTACACTGCCATTGTACTAACCCAGGGTCCCTGGATCCAGCAGAGCTGGAGGGTCTGAACTTGAGTTAAGACAGGCCCCAGGTCTGAGCCCTATTGCTTTGCAATGTAGACACAGTCCCACTTGACTCAGGTCTAGAGTTGCCAGACATCTGGTTTTTGACTGGAACGCCCAGTCAAAAAATGGACCCTGGAGATTCCAGTCAGCATGCTGATCGGGCCATTAAAAATCTGGTCAGTGGTGCAGTGGGGCTAAGGCAGGCTCCCTGCCTGCCCTTGTGCCACACAGCTCCCAGAAGTGGCAATATGTCCCTGTGGCCCTAGGCACAGGGGCCAGGGAGGCTTTGTGCACTGGGCCCGCTCCAAGTGCCAGCTCCGCAGCTCCCATTGGCCGGGAACTGCGGTGAATGGAAGCTGAGGGGGCAGCACCTGCGGACAAGGGCAGTGCACACTGCGCAGACCTCCCTGGCTGTGCCTTCGCCTAGGAGAGGCTGCTTCCAGGAGCAGTGCAGAGCCAGGGCAGGTGGGGAGCCTGCTTTAGCCCCACTGCGTAGCTGACCAGGAGCTGCCTGAGGTAAGCGCCGCCTGGCAGGCGCCCACTCCCCCCACCCTTGCCCCAGGTTGTCACCCCCTCCCACACTCCCTCCTGCATCTCAACCCCCTTCCCACACTCCAAATCCCTTGGCCCCAGCCTGGAGTCCCCTCCTGCACCCCAAAGCCCTCATCGCCAGTCCCACCCCAGAGTCCACACCACCAGATGGCACCCTCACCCTGCCCCCACCCTCCAAGCCTCTGCCTCAGCCCGGAGCCCTCTCCTGCACCCCAAGCCCCTCTCCAGGCACACCCGCAACTGGAGACCTCACCCCCTCTCATACCCCGACCCCCTGCCCCAGCCCGGTGAAAATGAGTGAGTGAGCAAGGATGGGGGAGAGCGCGAGAGTCAGAGGGAGGGGGGATAGAGTGAGTGGGGTGTGTGGCCTCAGAGAAGGGTTAGGGGGTGGGGCAAGGGTGTTCAGTTTTCTGCAAATAGAAAGTTGGCAACCCTGCCCCAGCCCGGAGACCCCTCCCGCACCCTGAACCCCTCATTTCTGGCCCCAGCCTGGAGCCCTTACCCCCAGCTAGAGCTCTCACGCCCTCCAGCCCTCCCACTCCCTGCCCAGCCCAGTGAAAGTGAGTGAGGGTGAGAGAGAGCAAACGACGGAGGAAAGGGGGCTTGGTTTTGTGAAATTAGAAAGTTGGCAACCGTACTCAGGTCCCAGGAGTCAGCCACAATTCCATGGGACAACTTCTTTAGTCCTTTCTATCCTAACAATCTGCAATCCACTCTATTGAAAATGGAAGCCACCCCACCTTTTCAAATAGCAGCAGCTCGGGACAGCATTAACCCATTTTCTTCTGAGCACTGATCTGCAAGCACGTTGTCAGAAATCCTCATGGGTTTGCAATGAAAAGCGAACCAATCAAGCCTTTTGCAAAGCAAGCTACTTCCTGGTAATGTCTAGGATGGGCAATAAAGTTTTCCCATGGTGCATCACGATCCTAGGGCTAAAGTGGACACAATTCAGGGTGGGTGCATTAGGGACTCTGGATATGGCTACTTTGACTCAGGTCTGCGGACTGCAGTATAGGCACCAGAGCCCTAGGTTCTAGCATGGGCTAAAAAAGCCTTAGCATAGGGTTACAATAAAATGTAGACGCTCAATCCTTTGGTTCCCTAATACAGGACAGCTGACTTAAGTGCCCCTAACCCTGGGCTTACATTGCAGTGTAGACATACCCTAAGTGAGTACAAATGTAGGATGCCAGATTTTCCTCGTAAAGGGTTTGAGTCTCTACTGCCTTTTTTCTTGCCTTACATCTGTGTGTGCTGATTACACAGGTGTAAATGGCTACAGAAGAACACAGGCAGTAAATTATCAAACCTAGAGTGTTTAGGAGAGTTTCAAGGGCTGTTGTCTTCCATGGAGATTGAGACTATTCTCTGTAGTGCATTGTTTTGACTGCAATGGCCTAAGAATTGTTTCACATTAACTCAAGATATTTGAGGTCTGTTTTGAGTACACTTAAAATTAGTAATTGTCAGGCATAAATTTTATTTAAAACTGCATTTAAACCCGAGTAAGAGAGGAAGAGTTACATGAATAACCACCATTATTTATGTATGTAAATCCTGCCATATGAATTCACATAACTCATAGCCTGCTTTCAACTTTTAATCCCTGAGAACTTGTTAGAGATATTAGAGTCCCTTTAGGAATAAATCATAGGCAAGGGGTTTGGTTTTGTTTTGTTTTTGTTTGGCTGGTTGTTTCTTTTTTTATTTTTTGGCTGAAATAAGCCATGCTATATAAAAGAAACAATGTTAAAATAATATTAGGGTTTAAACTGGATCCAAAGCCACACAAAGTTAAGCAAATCAGAGAGGAGGCTTCAGTCTCTCCATTCTTGTTCACCCTGTTGAGTTTAGGAACTACAGTAGATAGGCTACACTATTATTGTTTTTGTTAACAAATGAGAGAGAAGGGTGCCGCCCAACCAAAAAAACCCTGTTTTTTATTCTTCTATTGAAATGATAATGACTTTTTGTCACCATCACGATCTTGCTGGTTCTTAATCTGTGCAACATTGAAATATGGAATACAAAGAACCATTTTATTTTCTGTTGGTTCAAACTGCCTAATCTATGCACTGGGTCTGATTCTTCACTGCCTTGCACTTTGTGGTAAAATGCATTCAAAGTGTGCGCAAAATGCTGCAGATCCGATAATGTGTTGCACAGCTCTGCCCCTTTTTACTTGTGCAAAGGTGACTGGAGTGCAGCCTAGCCAGAGACAGGATGATCTCTCTTTCTTACTAGGGTCATCAGAGATGTCACAGTGCCACCAAAATGATTCCTTCTCCATCTTCTGCAGGGAGTGTGCTTGGGATGGTGGGGGGTGGGGATTCTTTTGCCCTGGCCATACCTAGCTGTTGTAATAGCCCTTTGGGGCTGCTGAAAATTAGCAGTCTTTAATCTTGAGGAAGCTCAAGTCCAAATTTTAACATTGTGCAGGGGGACAACCACAATGAGTCAAAACAAATTCTTGGATCTGAACATTCTTGAACTAATCATGGGAAGATCTGATTTGGATTAATACTCTGACCTGGATCATCCCCTATCCCAGAAAACCCAAGGGGAGTTTGGAAGGGGCCTCATGAATATCCCATAATGTTATCTTTGGATACCTGGGGATACACCAGAAGCTAGGACTATTAATTCAGAGGACCTTTGTCCAGATCCAATGGGACTGTAATATTAGCAAATGTTTCCTTTTGAAATTGCTGAAGGAAGTGAGTATTATAAATGACTTAGGATAAAAAAAATTCAAATTTTTTTAACGACAGTAAAATGTTTTTCTTATGGATAATTTGACTCTTTTTCATGGAAAACAAGGATCCTAGAAAAAAAAATTACATTGCTATCCACTAGGAAGCAATTGCTTATAAGCATTGATTCTGAATCCTTCTGTCAAATAGATATTGAAAGGTATTGATTTGAATTCTGATGTGAATTAAACTGCTGTTAAATCAGGAGTAACTTCTGAAAGGAATTATCACTATAAAACCACTGTGAGATTACAAACAGGCCACAGTGTCCAAGAATCATCATGAAAAGGAATTATAGTAGTTATTTTGGCTGAAAAAGATTTTATTCTCATCTTGGGAAACTATTTTATAAGGATTTTCCAGAAGGTTACAATGTTGGGGCTAAAAGCCATGCTATATGTGTTTCTAATTTAGCTAGTAAAATGTATACTCTGGTTTATTATGCCCTGTGCTTGAACTGTATGGCTTTGGTTTCTTTTGAATGGAATGAGCTATAATGTAATTTAATTCAATACTTGAGACTGCTACAGAAATTACATCAGTACAGTGGATGTTGACTTCTGTTGTTTTGAGAAAGATGTGACCTAGCTTGCTCCTCCAAGACACATTAAATAATTCTTTTCACTGGTTTTAATAATCCTTGGGTGGATCAACTCTTTTCCTTTGTAACGCCCTGGGACTGGTTCTCAGCACTGAGGACTTCAGAGTTTTGTTTTTCACATCATGTTAATACTCCTCTATGGATTGACTAGCATGATTTGCCCTAAGGGTTATGGGGAGGAATAATTTGACATACATCCAAGAATCAAATGTACTAGAATCAAAGGGAGTCCATACCACATTAGCCTGAGGAGCAATGGTCCAGTTTGCTGCTACCACCATGTTTATCAGTCAAAGCATGTGGTCCAAACAATCAGTGTTACATATACCACTTCTAATCAAACATTCTTTGTATGAATTACTTTTAAAAAAAGAATTCTTAACCTTGGCAGAAGGGTTCTTTTGGTGAGTGTATAATTATTTGACTTACTACAAAAGCACCAAATACCTGGGTTTTCTGGAAAGACAAATTAACCATTTATATCAAAGTGGACTTCATGTGTTAGGTGTTGTCAAATGTTTCACAATTGTCACAATCAGTTGTAAACTTCAGACCAAATGAAAGTGCCCACATCAGTCTAAATATAGGGTACCTGAATGTATATTGTCAAGTACAAACAAAACCAGCTGCCCTTATTATTCTCCTGACTGCTTATAAAAATTCTAAAGGCAACACACTTGCTACATTTTTCCTTATTTGTAAGCAGAGTTTGGATAAGCTCTCTCCTGACATCTAGTGGTGAGCTGTGGAAAAAGACTTCAGAAACTGATCTCGTTTGCATGGACACACCCTGCCTAGGTGCTCAGCATGATGGGACTACTTGTCCAAATGATCACTTGTGGCTAGTGTTGGATCCCCAGACTCCTGGTTATAGGGGCAAGAGTAATAAAGGGTTGCTATCCTTGTTGTGTGAACTGAGGGCAGCAGAACTGAACCTGGCATACCCCAATGGAGGGATTCACCCTCAACTCAACAGCACTTGCTAGGCAGGGGACATGGGTTCCAAAGCCCAATGAGTTGAGGGTGGGTGTTGGTGTTTTGTTTAGTTTGATGGTTCTAGACACTATTTGACTTCTCTTCTCTATGGTATAGTAAAAGAGCTATTTTAGATGCAATTGAGAGTCTTGTTACATGCTGTAGAGTTAAAATTACTGATACCTAGGTCTAAGTATTAGATCTACTTTAGGATGGTGTCTCTATTGCAAGATACTCCCCTGCTAACAGCTGAAATCACTGAGAGCTGTGTTAAGTGGATGAGTGGGGTTCTGAAGACATCTTGGTGAGCAGGTAGCTGGTGGAGAGTCATGGCAATTGGCTAGCAGGGAGGCTGATGGAGAGGCCTAGAGCAGAGCCCTGCAGAGGCATAGCAGTTAGCTGTTGGGCTGATGAGTGAGTGCCTGAACAGTGTAGTGTGTAAGGTGCCTCCTTACTGCTGCCTTCCACACCCCTGCCTTCCACACAGGGTGGGAGGTAAGCTCTGCAGATGAACCTCTGAACTCTGGGGCTGCACTGGCCAAAGGATAGCAACTGTGAGTGGGGTACAGAGAAGGGACAGGCATGTTAAAGGGATTTTTGGGTTGCTGGACTTAAGACCCTGAGGGGAAAAGGACACTGCCCAACTTACTTTGGGTGGGTCTTTTGCTCATGGTTTGTGTTTATGAGCCCTAGTTGCAGTGTTTCCCCAAATTAATGCTGAGTTAATTCCCTCCTTTTATTAAAAGTTTTTGCAACACTCAGACTCTGCTTGTGAGAGAGGAATTATTGCCTCTTAGAGGCACCCAGGGAGTGGTGTGTAATTGTCCCTAGTCACTGGGTGTGGGCTCGAGCTGGTTTTGTGTTTGTTGAAAAGGAACCTCTAGATACTGAATCTGGCCCTTGTGGCTGCTGGCTTCATTTGGCAGAGGGGTTACAATTATTTATTAATGCAACAACATGGTTATGCTGGGCATCTTAGAGAACTAGTATTAGTGGCTTACCTTGAAGAGTTCACAATCCTAAAATTTAATCTTAAAAACCTTACTTAGTTACTGATCACTGAATTCACTTGAACTATTCTCATGCATAAATTTGCAGGATTCAACCCTTAGGCAGGACTCCCATCAAAGTTAATCAGTCAGTACTTCAATAGTATATTTTTAGGGCCAGAAGGGACCATCACGATCATCTAATCTGACTGCCAGCATGATGAAGCCATGGACCTTCACCCAGTGAATCCTGCATTAAGTCCATAACTTCTGGTTGAGCGGAAGCATACCTCTTAGGACAGTGACCAATCTTGATTTGTATCAAGAATTGTGAGGCAATGTGACCTAGAGATCGAGCACTGGACTGGGAATCAGGTGGTCTGGGTTTTATTCCCAGCTCTGGCACTGGCCTGCTTGGGGAAACTCAAGTCACTTCTGTGCCTGAGTTTTCCCATCTATAAATAGGGATAGTGAGCCACTTTGAGATCTAGTTATGAAAAGCACAATAATAAGAGCTAGGTATTTTTGTTATTTCTATTGATTTAAAGACTTCAAGTGACAGAGAATCCACCATATGCCCAGGTAAATTATTCCAATGGTTTGTTGTTCTTACTTGAAAATTTGCCCTTATTTCTAGTCTGAATTTGTCCCGCTTCTATTTCCAGCCATAAGATCTTGATATGTCTTTGTGAGATTAAAGAGCTCCCAAATATCAGTAATCTTCTCCTCATGTAGATATTTATAACTGATGATCAAGTAATCTTTTATCTTTTTCTTGAAGAAAGGTAATATATTGAATTTCTGTCGAAATCAATCGGAATTCTGCCTGAGTAAGGGCTGTGAGATCAGGCTCTTGGTAAACAAGATGTGGAGGGAAAGTCTATCTCTCTTTTTTTTTTTTTTTTCTGGATAAGAGGTGTGTGTGTGTTTGCTGTGGGTGGGGGATAGCAGGAGTGGTGGAATGGATGATGAGTTACAACAGCAGCAAGGAAATACCATGTAGTGTGCTTATGCACTATACATACCTTCAGATTTTTACAAGCAAATTAATGTTAAATAGTGGAAATTGGCAGTGTACAGAATGAAGGCTGGGGCAGGAGGGGTGATGGGTGTTTGGTGACTGGAGGCAGCTGAAAGGGTGTAAGAAGTAGCAGCACAATTAAGAAAATCCTGTCTCCAGGTGTGTTTTCATCTGACAGAGGTATGTGGTTAGCTTAGCTTTTCTTTACTATAAACCAGAACTCTGAATATTCTCCAAGGGATGCAATATAGTGTATAAAGTAACCTAATGTGACATGATTTATGTGTTTTTAAAAAAGAGATTTGAACTCTACGGCAACCCCTAGGTCCTGGGGCGGGGGGGGGGGGGGAGATGGACACACCATTAAAATCATGTGACTTGCCAGAGTTTTCTATGCATAAAAACTGGTCGTATATTGTTTCTCCAGGCAAAGGTTTTCAAAAGTTACTAGTGATTCACAAGTCTGAAATTTTGGCTGTGTTCTGTTCTGGATGTAGCTCTCCTATTGACATCAATGTGCCCAAAACAGGTGGGGAGAGTGAAGGGGGAACGTTTTGGGGAGGAGTTGCTATTGTTAGGTATCAACAGGAATCATCTTTCCAAAAGACACATTGGGGATTGCTCTGGGTTGCACTATTGTATAGAGGCATAATGACTGAAGTAGACTCAATGGGCCAGATCTTTAGATGGTGTAATTTGTCAGAGCTCCACTGATTTCAATGACATCAGTAGAGGGCATCTGTCCCAATGATTCTAGAAGGTCCCACAATGGTGGCATGCAGCACCTCTGCACATTTCTATTATAGGCAGTAGCTGAAGTGTTACAATCTTGTCCTACATGTGTAACCCCAATATTACAAAACTTCATTCTTTTATATTCCACTGAAGAAACATTTATTTCTTTAGTGCACCAGCTATTTGTTGTTTGTCTGGTGTAAAAGATATTCCATGCTAAAGAAATGAAACTTTTCTTTCAGGGTCTGTATTTTTATTTTTGTTAATTTGCTCTCACTTTTTGAGCTTCACAATAGATTTAGTTTCTCACATCTCTAATAATTTAAGGTATCAGAGGACTTTTGTTAATGGTGTTCTGCAGCCATCCCAATTATGTATATTACAGTAGCACTGAAAATGTGCCAGAGATATGTGGGGGGGAAAGAAGCTATGCGCGGCCCAGAAATGTTTAAAACCACACCCATGGAAGTGGCATGGTTTCATTCATAGAACCCAATCCTGAGCAGTCCCATTGAAGTCAATAATACATAAAGTTAAGCACATGCATACATCTTGGCAGGATCAGGCCATAATATGCAGTTCAGAAGGGGAGGAAGAAATACTGAGAAAAGGGTTTAGTTAAGGAGAATAAGCCAAGTATTTATTTATTTATATATATATAGTATATATATATATATTTTGGGGGGGGGAACTGATTTGCATTTAAAAAGTTGTGGTATTGGCCAATGGGGATCTTTGTCAAGTTAGTGTGGAGTGGCCTTAATGCTGGAAATAATCCTGTTGGCCGAGACCCCAGTACTGTGCAGATCAGAAAAGGATGCAGGAAATTCTGTTTACACATGTGTCTGTAGCACTGAGCAGCAAGAGCAGCCCAGCGAGCCCAGAGGGTAAGGGAGTTTAATAGTCTTGTGGTTTTACTGTTTTAATTTTTATATCTTTCTGCGGGACAGTTTGTGTGTAGGTCCCACACAGGGAGTTGAGGGTGGAAAGCAGTATAAGATATATAGCAGAAATACTTAGGTATGAAAAAGAAGAGTATCTGAGTGTGTGATTAAATTGTGCTTACCTATCTTCCTTTTGCTTTCCATTTCACCACCACTGGTTTATTTTTATCTTTACATCATATTAAACATACCTAGTCTTGTTGTATGTATACAATATGCTTATTTAACATAACCACATAAGAGTTTAAAATATAAATTTGCACAGCACAAGTGTGTTAAACCATCTATCTTTATTAGTAATTAAAAAATCTGAATGAGTTACTTTAAGTATGGCATGTTGAAGGCTTATATTGTTTTTGTATATATAAATTCAAAACAACAGTAGGAAAAGTTGGTACTGTTTGGGTCATTTTGTAAATGTCACTCAATAGTGTAGAAATTTTAGACTAAGGGGAATAGTGTTGTTTGAGTTCGCTGCTCACACTAAATTTCTGTTGCAGTTAGCAGGAAGTTGTGTAATCAGAAGGAATGTTTCCGATTTAAAATGTGCAACTAGTGATAGATTTGTGATTTTAATTTCCTTTTGAAAACTATCTGGATACAGGCAAAAATAAGGGCTGAAATGCAGTGAGGTTTTTGTTTGTATTTTTAAAGTGTGGTATAACAAAGCAGAGAAGTGTTGTAATGTGATAGGTTGGCAATGGACAAAGATATTCAGTTTGTCCATTATTTGAAATGGTAGAATCCCAGATGGAATGTGAGTGTGTGGACGACTTGTCACCAGGGAGGACCCAAGGGGCAAATTCCTAAAGTAATGCAGAGCAATTTAATAAATGCATATAGCAGACTGTTCTAACTGCCTATCTGTCGGATATGACAAGAATACTTGGGTTTTTATCTTTTCATTCTCACTGTTTTCATCACCACCATGTTAGTTTGTTCCCCACGATCGTCAGTGTTGATATAAAAAGCAGGTAACTTGTTTTGCTCTCATGTAACTTACATTAGGAATACTTTGTATTTTTGAACACTGCTATTGCAATTGTTTGCCTAGTGCACTGAAGATATAAAGCACTATATAAATGTTAAGTATTATGAATGGGACCTGTTGTGTGTTCTTTACATACTCAAACCTTCCAACAAATTCAATGGGAGTTCAGTGGCTGCAAAGAATGATGTATCAAGCCTATTACCTATATATTTTTCTGCCTGTCTTTAACTCAATCCAGCGTTCTTAAATTATTTCTTTTTTTTATTTTATTAAAAAAACTAGGGACCCTAATCCAGTGGATGTTGAAATCAGTTCATCTATTGCCATTTATTTCCATAGATGGGCCTCAGTCTTTTAGTGGATTGATTAATTTATTAATATTTGTTTACTAATTAATTATTTAGCTCCACAAGTATATGTAGCACTTCATGAATCATAGTAAGAGATGTTCCCTGCCCTAAAGAGTTTTGCTGCCCAATGGTCATGATGAGAAGATTGCCTTAGTGATCTACTCTCCTAAACAGAAGGAGGCATTCATATTATTGTAAGGTTACTTCTGGAAAATGCTGACTTCTTAATGACAACTACTTTCTGTGAAAAATATCCTAGTGTAATGTGGTTCATGTCCCATAGTGTCAGTTTTGAGTTGCCTAATAATCTGTTGGGTCAACCCACCTATGTATTGTCCTCCTTTTAAATATTGCTTTTTATCCATTTGCCCTAAATCTATGTCAAATCACTTACCGATTGCTAGTTCTAAATGAAAAAGCTAGCAGATTAGAACAATTTATAAATGCTCACACAAGGTCTTCTTGGCAAAAACAAATCTGCCCCAAATCCTCAGTTTTCTGCACTTCCTTTTCTTTGTAAATCATGTGTACACAGCATAATTCCCGCTAATGTACATACTGGGATTTGGGAATATATTGGATTTAATTCACACCTACTTTCACATTAGTGGTGCCCTGCTATCCTCTGATGGCTGTCCTGCTAAGGAAGGTCATATTGTCAAGTGTCATCAAAAGTCTGAACATGTCACCTGGTTGTGGCTCTTCCCTTATTAGCACTGCCCTGATTACCTCTAGACAAAGTTTCTACCACGGTTGGCTATACAACATGGGTTACCCGAGTGCAAGCCTGCATATTCAAGGGCTAAATTAAGCCTACTTGATATGTACCCTCGCTCTAGAGCAGCGGCTTGCAAACTCTATTGATTTCATGTGCCTCCGTCTTAAAAAATAGTTGATAGGTAAGCTTGATGTTCCACCAATTCATTTCACCAGTGGTACATGTACTGCGATTTTTGGATAATCCCATGGTGATAATCTCATACGTGATAGGAATTTTAATTGCACTTGTATTTATCTGAAACTCTATATTCTGGTAAAGTGGGGGAGGTGAATGGGAGGGAGTTCCAGATATTGTATACAGAGCACAATCAGGGTCCATCAAAATTCAAGCAGTCACAGAAGCAGGTAGCTTTTTTTCCAAAGAAGGATTCATGTATATGGATGATTCCAGAATATGTTTTATAAGGTTTCAGTTTCCACTTTCTTTGTTACTGACTGTAAATTAATTTTCTCAAAGTTCTATGCCCTCATTCTTATTTTGTTCTTCATGTGGTGGTCTTTGTATTTCTTTTTCCTTCCCCCGACTTCCAACTTCCCCTTTGCTGAATACACATTACACCAAGTCTTTCTCAAATATGAATGTGACTGGCTACTAAACATAGACTTCCCATATTTTCTCCACTGGAATTATTAAAAGAAGGCTTCAGAAGATGCTCATCTCAGCCTTGTGATGCGTCAACCAAAATAACTGAAATCTTGCCTTCCAACATTTTTTTTTCCCAAATAACCCATGTGTGTGAGAAGAGCAAGTAACTCATCACTGTGCTTTAATAAAAACAAATTCTACACTAAAATAATCCTGAAATATATTTTCATTCGGACAATTAAACAACATGCTTGTAACATAGCTAGTCAGTTACGAAGCCACGTTTTCCCAGAAGGCCGCAGGTTCAAAGTAAATGTTCAAACTAAGCTTGCAAATATATGCAGCAACTGCTTCCAGCTACCTTTACATTGCAAAAAAGACACAGGGTAAACAGACATTCTGTCTGTTAGTTTGTTGTTCACAAACTTATTCTTAACAAAATAAGATATCTTTAAAAATACATGCAATGTAATATTATGCGCCAGCCTTCTCTGGGTGCATAGTATAACATGTAATTGTAGTCACTTCTTTACAGAAACGAAGAAACCTTCCTAACCTTGAAAAAATTTGAACATGCAGAGCTTTTAAAATGCTTATTACACTCAATACATTCCCCACACCAGGTTGGACTTGTATGTTTCAGGATTACTCTTATACACCAAAAACATAACACTGCTACCTATAAGAGATCCATAAATTCCATAGATCCATCTGGATCTCCCAGAATAGGAAAACTCCACTGACTTCAGTAAAGGAGTCCTGATCTAGATTGGTGTAAATAAAAGGTGAAAAAGAGCAATTGTGCCAAATTCATCCTGGTTTAACCCTAGTAATTCTGATAACCCTTGTTGTTTGTTTTTATTGTATTTTCAGTTGACTTGCAAACTTTTCCCATAGGACAACTATATGAGTAAGAATGACTAAAGACTCTTTAATGTGGCCCTAAAGAGAAATGACCAAATAGCCCAAATGCCACTGCGAACAAAACCCACTCTCTTCTTTACATTCAGAACGTTTCTTTTTCATGTGTTGGAAGGACAGGAGACAGGAAATGTGGAGTGGCCCACTCCACATTTCCTGCCCTTCCAATACATTCAAAAACCTTCTTTTTCATGCCAAACCTATGTATGAGGGAGTATAGCTCTGCCAGGGATCCTTGCATCCCATTGCAGGAGAAGGTTTATAGGAGGAGCCAAGAGAGCTATGATTAAGCATATTCATCACTTAGTTACAGTGTAAAAAGATTGCTATACTTGCATGACTGCTATTTTCTTAAGGCTACACTAGTGGCAGTAGACTAGAGTATACTTTCTGTTGCATCAGACCCTTGATATTAGTGTGCAGGATATTTATTCAGGCTAGGGGCTGGGAACAAGTTTTAGCCCTTAGTGACTTTCTTCTGGGTAGCACACAGTAAGAAAAGAATAAGTGATGGTTAAACAGCTGTATACGTTTTTTTCTTCTGTTTGTAATAGTCATTTCCCCTTATATTTGATAGTATCACATATACTTTTAGTGTTCGATATATCTGCTTTTCCACTGTGTAACTTGTTTCTCTGTGTCATATGAAGATAGTAGAAAGGGAGGTTTTGATGAGACTGAGAATTGATATCACTGGCAACATTTTGATTGCAGAAGGCAACTGAAGAACTCCTTAGTACAGGATTAAAGACATGTGGTTACTGTGGAACATGAAATATGTCAGTGTGCATGTATAGTCTGCTTTTGATTTGTGGAAGAATTGTGTTCAAAGAAACGCTTGGTGAAGCTGGGGGAGTTCACATTTTCCATTAGATGTTTCACCATCTGTTTCTGAGTGACCTATAGCATTCTGAGCACTCTATAACTCAAAGTATCTTGCATATACTGTACTTTCTGGTACTTTCTTTACGTACTAATCATCTAGCTAGTTATATGAAAATACAGGTAATCTCTGAAGAACACTCGCAGCAAATCTTTAGTGAATTTTGATTTGGTATAAGATGCTGGTCTGACAGCACTAGGTATCATGGGTGAGGCCTAGAGGTGGTATCATGTCAGGTACACTAAGCACTACCATCAAAATGCTATGGTGATTAATGTTACAGAAGCTCCTGAGGGAAGGAAGACTCATGTTTAAAAGCTATTTTATTTACACCTGACTTTTGTTCTCAACGCTGTAATAGTTAAAAATTACTATAGACCTCATCTTCAGAACTTCTTTTTTCCAAATTAACTTCTGCTCATTAATTTGTTCTCTCTCACACAGAGGGCCTGATTCTCTACTGCCTCACACATTGTGATGCAGCTATTTACACCTGTGCAAAAGGGGGGTGGGGGAAGGGGTAAAATGCTACCATTCTGATTTGGCAACTGTCAGAGGATAGTTGGTTCCTGTGACTGGATTAAGCCCAACTTCCCTGTGACAGTGTAGGTGGGCCCAATTGAACCAATTAAAGGGGAGAGTGCTACACATGGGACTATAAAGGCCTCTCAGAGCGCAGGAAAAAGAGTGACTGGAGCAGGATGTAACTGGGAAGAGGTACCACAGAGGAGTAAAGCTAACTCTGGTGGTGGGTCCCTGGAACAAGGGGCCAGATGCATGAGGAAGTAACACTGGGGCCAGGGTTCCAGAAGAGGGAACAGAGCTGGTTGGATGAGAGCTGGCTGAGAAGGGAAGCTGGCTGGGACTGGGAACCTGGAAGAAGCAGTCTTACCAGAGGGCTCTGGGATGGGAGACTACAAAACCCAAGGACAAAGGGTGAGCTGAGGAACTGTTTTTTTTGTTTTTTTTTGTTTTTTTCTTTTATGTTATGTTTGGACAACAACTTACTTTAAAGGTGATTGGTCATGGCAGTGAGTGCTTGTTAAGATGACGAGAAGCCCTGCTGCATCACATATGGCGGAAAATGTAAGCACTTCTGTTGGCCTCTAATAGAAAGGGAGAGTGAGGTGGATTTTTGGTGCCCAGTGAAGAGAGGCAAAACAGAGGCAGAGTGCCACACAGTGATCTAATCCCACAAGATGGCGCTCAAGTGGCAGCCACTGTATGACAGCAACACTTTTACATTCACTTTGCATGAGGGAAAATAACTACACCAGGTGAAAAGCAGTAGAGACTCTGGCTCACAAATTTAACAAGCAAACCATTAGATAAATTGATAAATGTGTGTGCTTTTTTATTTCTTTGACAGGTCAGGAAGGAAAAAAAAAATCTTTCTGTCTTTAATATCTGAGCACTGCTTAGATATTTACAGTGACGAAGGCACCTAATCTCTTAGATTGATAAAGAGAAGGCATAGTAGATTTGCACACCAAATGGAACAGGTTCTGATCTCAAGCAAGTAAGAGCTATAGCAGCATTTCTACTTTTCTGTATGTGGGGATGGGGGAATAGCTTATTTTTGAGTAAACATTCCATGTTATGTTTTGAGACTATATCATCCATTAGTGGAATTGAGATCTAGGATTATTATTTTTCTAAATAATATGTAATAGCTGCTGAAAGTAGGTCACACTTTGGATAGATAAATCAGATGATTACCAAAATAACAAGAGACAGGTTCTTTAAGATTATTTACCTTCAGATATTAAATATTCTGAAGACACCCAGCCAAATAGTTCTAGGCCCAACGTTTTAAAAGTTAAAACTTAAGAACAGAACTGTTTTTATGATTTTACAAACATTTCAGTGAAATCCTTCTTTAAAATATAAACATCCATTTGGTGCTGAAAACAAACAGTATTGTGTTTGGAAAAGAGAATCAGAAAAATGACAGTGAATGAAAGTGAAATTAACTAGTTTGATTCACTGTTCCTGTTGAATGCAAAGAGTAATAGCATGAATGGTGAAATGGAAACTTAGTGTTCATTTTGATTCAGATAATGAGATGCCGGTATTATCACTGGTAAGGATTTCTTTAAATCATTTTATCTTAACAGTGTTGCTTCACAAATCTTGAAATGGCTTGTACAGCTAATGAGATATAAAACTAACTACAGTTCATAGCGGTGTCTTGAATTAAGACATTTTGCCACCATTATTTACATGTTGTGGCACCTTATTTCACAGCTAGTCCTCTTGATCCCAATGGGCTTGCTTCCTGAGTAAGGTGCTACTGAGTGTAAGGAAGGGTAACAGAATTTGGCCTTCACTCTTCAAGTTAGTTTCTCCCTATTAACATTGTGGTTGGGTTTGCCGTACCCCATCTTGTATCTTTTTTGGAGTTTTCCATAGACTTTGATAGGGGCAGGAGTAGGCCCCCAATGAAGTGCTGAGTACCTCCTGTGTGGTACTGAGCATTCTTCACTGCAACTGAAGCCAGGGTTTTTTTAGACTTTATTGGAACAATGGGATGGGGCAGGAGTGGGGAAGAGAAAACCACACATTAACAGGGCACCATGGCAAATCCTCAAACTTCAGAGGCTTGCCAGATGTTTGTTTAATTCTTATGGGTTTGCAAATTCTTCTAAGATTCGGATGATATCAGAACTTAAGTTAATTTTAGTAACAAGTTTGCTGGATGAACATGATCAGCTGACCTCATCTATGTGCTTTCTATTAACTGATTTCACTTACCACTGGTTTTTCTCCCTTACGAATAATGCTTGTGTCCTTTTTTGGAAATAAACCAAAACTCTTAAAGCCAGTGATGAGTGACATACCCAAAGACATATTAATCTTTACAAATGATACACATCTGAAATATTTGTCCTAAATTTCCCTGGAGTCTTTTTACAGGAATTCAGTCTTACTGCTTATTCTTAGTGAAATAAGATACTCATGTGCATCTTCTGTGGATTTGCTGAGGAGATTAAAAAGACTGGGACTTTTCAGCTTGGAAAAGGGATGACTAAGGGGGATATGATCGAGGTCTATAAAATAACTGGCGTGGAGAAAGTGAATAAGGAAATGTTGTTCTCTTTTTCTTATAACACAAGACTAGGGGTCACCCAATGAAATTAATAGGCATCAGGTTTAAAACAAACAAAAGGAAGTACTTCACACAACACACAGTCAACTTGTAGAGCTCTTAGCCAGAGGATGTTGTGAAGGCCAAAACTAAACAGCATTCAAAAAAGAACTAGATAAGTTCATGGAGGATAGGTCCATCAATGGCTATTAGCCAGGATGGTTAGGGGTGCAAAACCTTGCTCTGAGTCTCCCTAGCCTCTGTTTGCCAGAAGCTGGGAGTGGACAACCCAGGATGGATCAGTCCATCAATCTGTTCTGTTCATTCCCTCTGAAGCTCCTAGCACTGGCCACTGTTGGAAGACAGGACCATTGATTTGACCCCGTATGGCCATTCTTAAGGCCGCTCTGCTAGTTGAGTCTTAACACATTGTGTGCTGTGGTCCTCTTTACTCTTATGAGTGCTGTGTATATTTTAAGGCATTCCAATGATTTTTGTTGTAATTAAGGTGAGTTATCTGTGTAAATCATCATTAAGAGAATGAATCTCAAAATATCCTTTATTCTCCTGCAGTAGAACTATAGACTCTATAGGCCAGATCTACAAAGGTATTTAAGTGCCCAAAAGATGCAGATGGGAACCTAGTGGCATTGTCCTCCTATGCTGGAAGAAAGACAGAAGGTACTGGATGTAGCTTTAATTAGTCCACAACTTTATTTTTAAATATCTGGGAGTGCCTGGCAGATAACATTGTACAGTGCAGGTAATTCCATAATCCTTTCCACATACCCATCAGCCCTCCCACTTACACATCCTGGTCCCAGCCAACCCACTGCTGTGACCCTGCCATGCCCCCTTCATATGAGGGTTATGACTATAAAAGAATGGGGGGCTGACACCACACCGTAGGGAATGCTGAACACCCCTTTTCCGCTCCTTTCAAGCTTTTCCCAATCCATTCTATCTGATCACCATATCCCCCGATATGGAGTACCAGCAGTGCCCATCAGCCACAAGCTTACTTAATGAGTTCCAACATTTTCCCCACCAAGCCCCTAATCCTCTCTGAGGAAAGCAAAAAAAACCCACCTGACCTTGGACAATCTGGTGGTGAGCGAAAACATTTCCTTCTCAGTCCCAGGAGAAAGGAACAACTAGTGTAATGCTCATAGTGGATCGTGATGAAACCTGTATTTTAACTAAAAAGAAAAGGAGTACTTGTGGCACCTTAGAGACTAACCAATTTATTTGAGCATAAACTTTCGTGAGCTACAGCTCACTTCATCGGATGCATACTGTGGAAAGTATAGAAGATCTTTTTATACACACAAAGCATGAAAAAATGGCTGTTTACTACTACTACAAGGTTTTCTCTCCCCCCACCCCACTCTCCTGCTGGTAATAGCTTATCTAAAGTGATCACTCTCCTTACAATGAGTATGATAACCAAGTTGGGCCATTTCCAGCACAAATCCAGGGTTTAACAAGAACGTCTGGGGGGGAGGGGGTAGGAAAAAACAAGGAGAAATAGGTTACCTTGCATAATGACTTAGCCACTCCCAGTCTCTATTCAAGCCTAAGTTAATTGTATCCAATTTTCAAATGAATTCCAATTCAACAGTCTCTTGCTGGAGTCTGGTTTTGAAGTTTTTCTGTTGTAATATCGCAACTTTCATGTCTGTAATCGCGTGACCATAGAGATTGAAGTGTTCTCTGACTGGTTTACGAATGTTATAATTCTTGACATCTGATTTGTGCCCCCCCCCCCCCCACAAGACGTTCTTGTTAAACCCTGGATTTGTGCTGGAAATGGCCCATCTTGATTATCATACACATTGTAAGGAGAGTGATCACTTTAGATAAGCTATTACCAGCAGGAGAGTGGGGTGGGGGGAGAGAAAACCTTTTGTAGTAGTAAACAGCTATTTTTTTCATGCTTTGTGTGTATAAAAAGATCTTCTATACTTTCCACAGTATGCATCCGATGAAGTGAGCTGTAGCTCACGAAAGCTTATGCTCAAATAAATTGGTTAGTCTCTAAGGTGCCACAAGTACTCCTTTTCTTTTTGCGAATACAGACTAACAATGCTGTTACTCTGAAACCTGTATTTTAACTGCTTCCATCGATAGGAGTATGGGTTCTGCTCACTTTGTCCAGCCCAGAACTGGGTGTAAACACCCCGCCCCCTCCTCTGGTCACCTGTGGGCAAGGGGGCAAGTTCCTCTGCTCAGCTGGTGCAGCTGACTGCTGGCTGCTTCTTGCTTCTTACATCCGCAGGAGGTGCTTAGCAACTTGTAGGAGTGGGACCTTCACTGCTTAATTATCAGAGTGAATTAACATTACTGTACTTGGGAAGACAAATGAACATATATATTTTTAAAATAGAGATATTGGGTATGTGGTGTGAATTGAAAATATACATAAAGTTGACTTCCAGATAATCCTATTAGGCAACATTCAGGAAAAGAAGGCACGTCATGCTAAATAACTAAAGCTGCTTTGCACATTACTGAAATGACAGTTGCAGAGGTAGATGCTGGTTTCATTGGAAATTTTGTGTTAGAATAAAATAAATGAAGTTTGCACCTGCCTCCCCCAAAATCCACAAACCAAAACCCCTGCAATGAGAGTGTACTCTGCCTTCAATGAATAGAGTGATCTCAAATGTTATGCAATCCTAGTTTATTAAATTGATTGAATCATTAGATACACAAAGTGTTATAGGAATGTAACATTTTGCATTTCTAGTTAATTTCATAGTTTGTTATGTCAAAAGGAAAAAAAACACGAGAATTTATGGACTATACAGTGCTAGAGAACACTGTGTATTTCAATTTTCAAGTTTCCTGAAAGTAACTACAATTATGCTCCTGGTTTCCTGCATTTGAGAGTAAAATATTAGGGACAAACTCCTCTCTGTAATCCAGTGCATGACTGAAAAGACAACCTAGAGTCATGAGAACCTCATTCTTCTTTTTATAGAAGGACATACTGTCACATCTGGTTCTCTTAATTAGTAAAGGGATTTTTTTCAGGGTTGGATTACTTTTCTCTGTCCTTTCAAATCACAATGGCATTGTGACTGCAGCCAGCCATGTGGCATAGTGGATAGAGCAGGGGACTTAGACTTGGGAAACTTGGATTCTGTTCCCAGTTCTGCCAGTAGCCTTCTGGATGACCTTGGGCAAGTCATGGCACTACCCTGTGCCTCAGTTCCCCATCTGTAAAATGGAGATCCTTTGTAAAGTACTCTGAGATCTACTCTTGAAAAGCACTATATAAGAGCTAGGTGGTATTATTTGCTTTACTATTTCTTATGAACTCCTCTCTCATAAAGCTTTGGGGGCCCATACCCTGCGGCCAAAAATACCCCAATACAATGGCCACTTTTGAAAATATGGGGCAATTTTGAAAAATGTCTGCCATGCAAAGGAGACAAAGTGTTCCACAGTGTTTCCTTCCTCTGGGGATTTGCATGGCTTAGAGCAGTGTTTTCCCAAACTTGGACACCGCTTGTTCAGGGAAAGCCCCTGGCGGGCCAGGCCAGTTTGTTTACCTGTTGGGTCCACAGGTTCGGCCGATCGTGGCTCCCACTGGCCGTGGTTCACCGCTCCAGGCCAATGGGGGCTGTGGGAAGCGGCAGCCGGTATGTCCTTTGGCCCGCGCTGCTTTCCGCAGCCCCCATTGGCCTGCAGTGGCGAACTGCGGCCAGTGGTTGCCGCGATTGGCTGAACCTGCGGACGTGGCAGGCAAACAAACTGGCCGGGCCAGCCAGGGGCTCTCCCTGAACAAGTGACGTCCCAAGTTTGGGAAACACTGGCTTAGAGGATTCCCCAATATGTGTGTACGTAGCTGCTATGCCATGGGCTTCATGCATAAGTCAGTATGGAAAAGGATGAGTGACCAGAATGCAATGGGCTCTGCTTATGTTTAGCTAGGTGGTCTCTTGGACCATCTGGAGCAGCAAAACTCATAGAAGCAGAAAATCCGACCCTGTGTTTGCAAACAACTGGCCACAGTCACAGACTGAGCCAAACAAAGAAGCAGGTCTAGGACTGCTGACTCTCAGTCCCTTGCTCCAAGTGATCAAAAATCATGAGTCAAGCCCCAAAATAATGTAATTGGCTTAAAAATCATGAGATTTAAAACAAACACGTACATCTCAGGTTCCCTTTATTTTCCGTCTGTTTTGATCCTTCAGGGCTCACATTTTGATGATTTTTTTCCTTGGTTAGTGGTTTGTTTTTGTTTCTCAGCAACAATGAGAGCTCAACTTTTTGTACTGTAAAATGAGATTATCAAGGACTCACCTGGTTCCCTGAGCTAGGGCTTCAAGAAAAACACTTAATCTTCCCCAAGATTCATAACTTGCAAATAAAAATTCAGTATGTCCCCTTCTCATCTATCTGTTGGCAGTAGAATAGTGTGCTGTTAAACTCGTACTCAGCCATAATAAATCATCCAACTATTCCATGTTTATCGCCTTGGTGAGGCAGAAGCTTTCAAGAAGGAAAAATAATTACCCATTGTTGTTAGTCTTTTGAGATACTGGTGGACATATGAGGGTTAGGGTAGGGAATATGCTATCTGGTTTAAAGGAATTTGGAAATTGCATTAGACGCTGTATAGTTTTCTATCCAATGAATGTTCAGCAAAATCCCAAGAGGAGAAGAATTATTTATCTATGCCAGAGGACGTCAGATGATATGACAGTATCACGATAGGAAGAGCCTTCTAAAAATCATGAGACTTTTGATGAGCTAATTAACTGTAGTAGTAGAAATGTCTTCTCAAGCAGCATGCCCCTGTATAGGCTTAACTGTATGATACATCAGTAATAAATAGCACTTTTCGTCTTCCAAGTAGTGAGCTATTAAACTTGCCAATACCCCATGAAGATCATTTTACAAATAGGGTTACTGAGGCACAGGTTAAATGACCGCCAGAGAGCCAGTACTAGAACTTGGAAGATTCTTTCTACTAGGTCTGTGGTTAATCCACAGGATTATACTGGCCTTCTAATAAAATGCAACACTTTTTCAAGGTGTACCTATTTACTTGATCATAGATCTAGATTATCTTAATGGACCCAAGGAGCCTGCTTTGCATCAGGCTTCTGTTAATGATTCCCTGATAAACAATGAGAGTCAATAAGAGGCTTGGAAAGAGCCAGCTAGTCCACTCTTTTTGTGTCTCAAGGCACAGATGGCGGCTGAAGTGGAACAAGAGTGCCTTGGCTCCTGCTCAATACCTAATTCCTCTTGAAGTCTTGTTAGTCACACAGCTGGGAAGGATTTTCTTGCTAGTTTTCCTGTTATGCAACTTAATTTGTCAATTTCAGTGACTCGCAGACCAGAGTGAAGTACCAGCCTAAATATGCTATAGTGGTGGTGCTGTGAAGGGTTTGCAATCAAATGAAATGTTTTGAAAAGCCATCATTCTATTGTAAATTTATATGGCACTTCTGAAATTATGGGCTGTAAATGGCAATATATGTAAGTTATCCACATTCAGTCTCGAGATTTCGAATATAATGGCTCACTTTTCAAAGACATCAGCATAAATACTGGCTTGCATAAAATGAAAATTTTGGAAGATCGTAACCAAAGTTTGAAGTCCAAGCAAATGCATGTTGTACAAGAGGTGGACCAATAGTCAACAACTCCAAACTCTGTACAGTGTTGTCCAAGTGACAGGTAAAAAAGTAATTGGAGGGAAAGAATTGGTTAATCTCATTCTTTTATAGGAAATACTAGCTGTGTATCTGGCTGCAGAGTATATTTTATAGATAACATACCTGATAAATCTAACACATTGTAATTAGCTAAATTTAAAACAATTATTAAAACAGTTCAGGACTGGGGAATATATTCTGCATTTATTTAAAGCCTGAATTGTATAGTCTCTGCTTCTTTTTTTTTTTCTATTTTTTCCCTTTTGCTAGATGTAATAACTGGAGGTAGGGGAAGACAGTAGTAGTGCGGAGACTGTATAGGGGAAATGAATGAGCGTTTAGGCCCTCAACAATACTTACTTGGCATCCTTGGACTTGTAGGTCTTGCTTGATTTAGAGAAGATGTGCTTTCTTGGAGACTAGGAATATCTCCTGCTTTTTTTTCAAAAAGTGCCATAAGATCTTTATCATCCACTTGAATAAGCAGCAGGGCTGTATAAAGAGATTTCTCACAGTACTGTTATCCCCCTTTCCCTTTCTGTGGTGTCAAAAATCAATATGTGAGCCCAAGATCTGATATGGATCTTAAATCCATGCTATTGGCCAAAGATGGCAATGCTAACATTCCAATACCCAATGTCTGTTAGGTTACTCAGGGCACCAACATAAGGTAACCTATGATTCAACTGACAGCTTCCTATCAATATCTGTTTTGGTATAGGTCCCCTGTTTAGGGTTGCCACCTCTGAGGTACACAAAACTGGATATCCAGGGTAATCATGAGCCCATAGAACTGGACAGTTGGCAGTGTGCACTGAGCACCCTTACAGGCTTCCCAGGACCACTACCTCAAAAAGGGATGATCCTGGGAAAACCTGGGCAGGCAGCAACCCTCCCCCTTTTTTCTTCAGTTCCTATGACTCTATGCCCAAGATCATAGAATGAGAAATGTAGGAAGGGACCTCGATAGGTCATTTAATCCAGTCCCCTACACTGAGGCAGCATTGTCAAAGTTTAAAATCTCTTAGCATTTAGATGATGTTTCATACTGGGAGACCTCTTGGCTTCTTTGGAGGATGAGGTGTGTTTTTTTGTTTTTGTTTTTGTTTTCTTTTTCTTAATTAGAACACACACCAAATAGAATTCCTTATTTATCTTCAAATATGATTAATCATGGATATAAAAGGTCATCACAGCTGAACTTCCCACACCACCATGATGCATCTTCTTGCTAATGGCTAGGTAGAAAATGGAGCTCCAGATAATTTTTCAAACTAGTTAACTACTAAGATTGTATTTACCATAATTAGTTCTGTGTGATAAAAATCAATTAACAGGATTTCAATATATATTTATAAAAAGTGGAGTAAGACGTTATAAATAGAGGTATTCAACTTCCTTCCAGGAAAACAACAGTATACAATCCAACAAAGAGAATCAAATTCTGTGCTGGTGTAAACTGACATAACTATTGAAATCAATGGAGCTGTACCAAAAAAGATGGATAACAATAGCAAACAACATAATATAGGAGACACTGGTAGAAGATTTCTTAAAATAAGATTGTTTTAAAAGTTAATAGAGCGAGAATAGTCCCTGTCTTCAAAAATACGCCCATATAGCTCAAATAACTCACGATCTGTGTGACACATGCTGTACACAGGTTTACAAGATAATAAAATGTGTTTGCCTTTTTTAAAATATAGGGTTGATTTTTTTTTTTTTGAGTCAGTGTGCTTTCATGCAATGATAGTTTTTAATGTTCTTACCGTACTTGTGATGGCTGCTCTTAAGTTTTATTGTAAAATATGAACAGAACCTTCTCAATTAGATTTTTTTTTTTTGAGCCTGGAAAATAAAAATGAAATAGTAGCTACAATAGTTGTATAAGTCTGACTCCTTATGTAAGACTTTAAAAGGAAGTCAAATTCTCTTGATCCACATGTATAAATTCCTATATATGTAATAGGAGTTATATTCACACTGAGAGGAATATACAATGCCCATTAGTTAACCATAATTGTTTTTAGAATGTCAGTTTAAACAGAGCTATATAAATATTAATGTAAAGTTCTACAGAACTTAAGAACTAAATCCTTTCTACAGTTCTTTTTCTAGTTCATACATTCTTGCTCTAAGGTAAATGAAATAACTTTTGATTAGATTCTTCCACCCTTACTCCATAATTAGTCTCACTGATTTCAGGTAAGAAGATTGGTCTAATGGATCAGGAATTTGGGTAGGACTCCAAAGACCTGGAATCAGTTCCCAGCTGACTTCTTGTGTGACATTGGATAACTCAGTTATTCACTCTTGTGCCTCAGATCCCCATCTGTAAAATGTGGATGCGCTTCCCTACCTCATAAGTGTTTTGTTGATAAAAAATAAATGATTGTGTGATGCTCAGATTCTGCAGTGATGAGGGCTGTGTAAGAATCTAGATGGATAAATGGAATGAGGAACTATCTGATGTGAATAAGAATGACCTTATATATGACCTTCATATATGAGGTCCTCTGTGGACTAATGGCAACATATTTTAAACATACTTTTATTAAATGTTAAACAGTGAAATCTTGTAACTAGTTAAATGGATGTTTTGACTCTGACTCAAACTGTTTTACCCCTGAATTTTGTTTTTACCTTGGGTGTCAAATTTGTGCACACACAAAATCAAAGAAGAATGTGGATGAACCTCATGTTGAAACTGGAAATCTTACTGTTTTTATAAGAAACACTAGATCAGTCCAGATTCTCTCACAGGTGCTGATATCAAAGGAAAGTTTCCCTTATTCTGGGAGCAATTTGGGTTTTAACTGTGGGCATTCAGAGAGTAAAACACACACTAACTCTTCTGTTATATAAACACCAATACTCAGCAGGCTCTGTTTGGGTTCAGCCAGTACCCAAAAGTTTAGATATTTGTGTGAACCTCCTTACTGAGGCTTCTTGCATGTGCTGAGAATTTTGAGGACATGCTTCCTCCAGCTACTTCTTGCTCTCAGTTAGGCGGACATATTCCAAGAACTGCTTTTTGCCATTTATCAGCATCAACATTCCTGTCCCAACTAGAGCCAAGAAGCAACTAGGCCTGCAATAATTGTGGGGAAATATCGCCCAAGCTTTCCTGGACCTTAGAGAAGGATCTGTTTTTGTGCAATTCAAAGGAGAAGCAAAAATTTTGAGTTTTATGTACTTCTATCAAAACCAGTGTAGCCATCTTTGCTCTGTCCACGTGCAGATATTTACTCAATATGCTCTAAACCTTTTCTAATTACTGTGTACTAATATTAGCAGTGTAAATGTACCACAGAACTTTACAAAATACGTGAAGCCAGAGTCCCTGCCACAAACAGTTTACAATCACCTCTTCGACCACAAAATCTATTTTCAGGAAGTAGTAGTGTTGGTAAGATGTTTTTTGAAGAAATGCCTTTCAAAGTAGGGCTTCATGCAGAAGATATGGCACACAGTATATTACAAAAGAAATACAGTATTAGAATTGTTAAACTGTATGCAAGTTTAGAGGCTTTCAGTTCTCAGGAGTATGGGTTTAGTTTTCTAAAGCGCATTGTTTGTGAACGAAGTGAGATCCTACACATACAATGTTTTTGAAGTTTGGAATGGAAGCATAAAGCTAGGGAAACTTAAATTACTGGCTTTGGAAAAATAAATAATGAAGAATTAGCTACCCTTATCCAAAAAAATTTAAAGCATTATTCTTTCTGTAGTCTGGGTTTGCTTTTTTGTCACAGTGACAATGGATTAAGCAGAAAGGTAACATTAGTTGGGGAAATACTTTCTCCATGTGTTAGTGAAATTCCAAAGAACATATAAAATGTTTCAGTGCTATCTGCTGTCATCATAGGATAGAATTCTGACTCTAACAAGTAAAATTGATGGCAAACTTTCCTTCACATATTAAGTCTATACTTTTCACTACTCAGAAATTAGATAGACTTTTCAGAGAATGCAATATTGAAAATGAAACAAGTTTTGTTTATCCTGAGTATGTAACCAGCTTATGTGGTATTTCAAAAGCTTGAAAATGTCCAGTTAGTTAAACTTTTATAGCATGAATGTGATTTAGATGAAGCCACATAATTCCTCTTAATATCCTTCCTGCATTATGTTGTTATGCTAGTCAGAATACATATCTACTTAGATTTGAAAATAAAAATTTATTTGAAAGAAATACAGATGCAGTACAAAAGAGGAAATATGGATGGAATATACGAAATGTTCAAGAACAATATGAAGTTAATATTTCTACAGCAGTTCAGTGTTTTCACAAGATGGTCTTTATTTCTGAAGCTCTAAACATCCATTTACGTTATGTTTTAAAGTTTGCTTTATTGACCGTGTAATTGGAAGTAGTGCTATGCACTGGCATGCAAGAGGGCAGTGTTTAATTTCTCATCCTGGTAGCTTTTTGCCTCCTGGGCTGTAGAAGTATTGTAGTCATCCTCTGCGAAAGGAAGGAGTGTCAAAGGAGAATCACCCAACATGCTAAGTAGCAACAAAGTATGTTCTGAAGAGAATTGTCACTATCTCTTCCTAAAACAGACACAGAATAGCTACAAGATGGGGTTTTTAGAGAGAGAAAAGGAACCCATTATGGTTACGTTTGTAATAACTGCGATGGATCAACAGCCCTAACTCACATGATTAACTAAAACGAATTAATCTGTGGTTAAAAAATTAATCGTGGTTAATCACAGTTTTAATCACACTGTTAAACAATAGAATACCAATTGAAATTTATTAAATATTTTGGATGTTTTTCTACATTTTCAAATATTTGATTTCAATTTACAACATAGAATACAAAGTATATGGTGCTCACTTTATATTTTTATTACAAATATTTTCACTGTAAAAATGATAAAATAAATAGTATTTTTCTATTCACCTCATACAAATACTGTGGTGCAATCTCTTTATAGTGAAAGTGCAACTTAAAAATGGAGATTTTTTTTTTCTTTTTGAGTGCAGTCATGTAATAAAAATGTAAAACTTTAGAGACTACAAGTCTACTCAGTCCTACTTCTTGTTCAGCCAATCACTAAGACAAACAAGTTTTGTTTACAATTATGGAAGATAATGCTGCCCGCTTCTTATATATAATGTCACCTGAAAATGAGAACGGGTGTTTGCATAGCACTGTTGTAGCCGGCATTGCTACGTATTTACGTGCCAGGTATGCTAAACATTCATATGCCCCTTCATGCTTTGGCCACCATTCCAGAGGACATGCTTCTATGTCAATGATGCTCGTTTAATGATGATGCATTAATTAAATTTGTGACTGAACTCCTCGGGGGAGAATTGTATGTCTCCTGTTCTGTTTTACCATATATTTCATGTTATGGCGACCCAGCACATGTTGTTCGATTTTAAGAACACTTTCACTGCAGATTTGGCAAAATACAAAGAAGGTACCAATGTGAGATTTCTAAAGATAGCTACAGCACTCGACCCAAGGTTTAAGAATCTGAAGTGCCTTCCAAAATCTGAGAGGGACGAGGTGTGGAGCATGTTTTCAGAAGTCTTAAAAGAGCAACATGTGAATGTGGAAACTACAGAACCTGAACCACCAAAAAAGAAAATCAACCTTCTGCTGCTGGCATCTGACTCAGATGATGAAAAGGAACACGTGTTGTCTGCTCTGCTTTGGATTGTTATTGAAAAGAACCTGTCATCAACATGGAAGCACATCCTCTGGAATGGTGGAAGGGACATATGAATCTTTACCACATCCGGCACGTAAATATCTTGCAATGCTGGCTACAACAGTGTCGTGTGAATGAGCGTTCTCACTTTCAGGAGACATTGTAAACAAGAAGCAGGCAAAATGATCTCCTGCAAATGTAAACAAACTTGTTTGTCTGAGCAATTGGTTGAACAAGAAGTAGGACTGCATGGACTTGTAAGCGCTAAAGGTTTACATTGTTTTCTTTTTGAGTGCTGTTATTTTTTTGTACATAATTTTACATTTGTAAGTTCAACTTTCATGATAAAGAGATTGCACTATAGTACTTGTAGTAGGTAAATTGAAAATACTATTTCTTTTGTTTTTTACAATGCAAATATTTGTAATAAAACTAAATATAAAGTGAGCACTGTACACTTTGTAGTCTGTCTTGTAACTGAAATCAATATATTTGAAAATATAGAAAACATCCAAAAATATGTAAATGGTATTCTATTATTGTTTAACAGTGTGATTAATCGCACAATTATGTCTTTAAATTGCATGATTAATTTTTAATTGCTTGGCAGCCCTAATTTGTAAATATGATTTTGAAGATCTAGTACTTATTAACTAAATTGTGGAGAAATGGGATAAATTGCCTTTGTCACTTGTGTGGTCAGAAGATCTAGCCAGAATTGCAGTCTGCCTCACTGAGGAAATGTACCAATATATTCTCCATTCTCAGTGGGAGCAACTTGCTGGAAAGGTTGGCAAGGAGTAGAGCTACAGATTCCATATCAACTATCTTCTGCACTGGGAGGAATATGTTGTTCCCCTTAAAGGGGTGTGACAAATTGCTTCCTCTCCCCTCAGCAGAACTTGGGGCAGGGGGAGGCTGCAGGAGGCATTCTTTGAGGAACAATGCCTCCCAATGCTCCCTCTGGGATATTCCAGATATGACCCACCCCCATTATAGGGACGTGGCTAAATGGTACAACCTAGCTTTGTTACAGGAAGTTAATAGTATAAATGCTGTGGCTGTATTTGAACCTGTAGCCTAAAAATAAAGTTGGGTTTGAAAGCTGAAGTCCCATTTAACAGTATTTGGAATCAATTAACTGAAGATTGAGATAACAGTATAGATTTAACCCTCTAACTCCACCTCCATTTCAGCTGAAACTTCTTTCTGGCCTGTAGCTCCAGTCTGGTACCATGTTTATTTAGCCCCTCTGATTTATCTGTGGTCCCTGTTCTTATTACCTTAACTTACATTTCTTTGCAGAGAATGCAGGAGCTGTTGATCATTCCATAAATCTAATCCATCAAAAATTACCCTGTTTGCTTTATTTTGTATTTTACTGTCACAAGTTTTGAGTCACCATCACCTTATTTAGCAATTTCAGAAACAATATCTTCCTTCAAGTAACACATCCTGATCCATGGACCTTTCTCCCATGTACTGAAAGAGATTTCTCCATGTGGATCGCAGCCTGCCCATGTAGAAAAAGTGGTCAGGTACCTTTACAGCAGAGCTTCCTCCTCTGCCTAGTCCCCATGGAAAACTGCAAAGGAGTGTCACAGCCAAGGAATGGGGAGGGTGGTGCTAGGAACACAGATCCACTGTGGAAATACAGAGCCTCCATGCAGATGGTTCTGACCTCCTGCTGTTAGCCCAGGATCCATGGAGTTTATAGGAACGATCCCTGGACTGTTGAGGGAGAAAGGAAGGAGAAAGAGTAAGACACCTTATTAATGTGGTGACCTCTTCAACACTTTTCACTGGAAGGGGCAATTTAGCCCATAAAGTAATAAAAGCAACCTTAATAATAACCTTTTGTGAGATCATACATGTTATCCTCTCCCTATCTTGGCCTAATGTCTTACTGTCATTTTAGAGTTCTCTCCTAGATAACATTAAAACCATTTTAATACCTTGGCAGCAAAAGATATAAAAGTAAAAATCCAGATTTGTTATCAGCAGTACTGCATGCTTTCCCTAATTACAGACAATGTCTATGTCTACTCAATACTTACTTAACATTTCAGAAATGTGGAGAGGGGGGAAAAAAGGTTTCTCTGATGTGATGCTCTTTGTCCAATTTTAGGGCTTGAGTCTACCATCTCTGATCCCCAGGCATAAATCCTCACCAAGATACAGGACACGTGCTCTGAAATGCTGCTGCCCCCTCTTATATACTGTAAGAGCTACTTCCATTCTGTTGAGCTCTTCTCCCGTGTCATGCTTAGAATCAGTTAAATAAAATGAATATTATGAATATATCTGAAAGGTAACAATTATATTATTGGATCAGTATAAGCCTTTCATGAGTTTCTGGTCTCTACTCCTCCAAAGAGTGTGAAAATACCACATGGTGCACGTGAGTGCTCGGGCTTGTATTTAGATAACCGATTTTGCACATTTTTCTGCTAAATCACATTTAGCTGGACATTTTTACTGGCTGAACATCTGAGGAGACTCAAGAATGCAAGTTATTGCTTCTGAAGTCAGTTGTAATTTATGCTAAGTAAATTGTCTCCAGATCTGCCTTCTCTATATGGTAATTTTTTTTTTTTTAAAAGATGTTTTGCCCACTTTTGCGAGGGCTGGCAGAAACTGGAGACAACACCCAACCAATTGTATTTAGTCCAAACCTGAACCCAGATAATATTGCTACCCAGAGTGTTGCTACCATTTGGCTTTCCCTTACCCTGCTTGTGGAATATTTTTCTACATACATTTCTGAAATGTAAATAGGGATTTAATTTCTAATGTACCCAAGCAGTTTTAAAGTCATCTGTGCATCCTGTTTGCTTCCTCAATTACCTCAAAATCTCCATGATGATCAGAGTCTTTTTCCTCCGAAGATTGTGCAGCAAGGTAGTTTTACTGTTTTAATGTCACATGGATGATGAACTGGGAAAAGATTTTCCTGTCATTTCTTGAGCACCATGTGGTTTGAAAGCCATGATCCTTGACCTTTCTGTGCACCTCTCCAATTTCAGGGGAAAAGCAATGGTAACTGAAAGGCGAACTTGTAGAACTTTCAGGGCATAGTTTCTCTTCTCAAAGGTTTTTGGATCTTTGGTTTGTGGGAAGCAATTTCAGACTAACATTGTTTTTGGGAAGGGGACAAAATAGTATCTACTATTTATATTTGATAATTAGGTTGTATGAAGATGTGCAGTTGGTGGCTTCCTTTTAATTCTTACAGCACCCCTCTGAAGTAGGTAAGTGTTAAATTATCCATTTTACAATAGGATAAGCTAATAGAGAAATGTTAAGAGAGACTGAATTCAGATGGAGGACTGAGAATAGAATTTTAGATTCCTAGTCTCAGCTCTACCCAGTAGACAGCATTTATCTCTGGTACCTGAAATTATATACTCAAAAGCCTTCACATTAGACTTCTGAGCCAATATTTTCCTAAAATGGGTGCCCAAAATAAGGATTTAGGAGATGATTTTAGGTGCTTAAATTCTTTGGTCTGACTTTCCAAAGTAGTTTGCCACACTGGGAACTGCTGGATGCTCGCTGCTTTTGAAAATAAGCATTTAGTTTCTTGGTGTACGGACTTGGAGATGGACTCAGTAACCCAACAGGAGCTCTTCATCTCTATTGTAGCTGAAACTGACAGTGTGCTTTGTAGTTCTTCAGTCTGTCTCAATCATTTGGACTTCGCTGTTTTTACCAACCAAAACAGGCAATTGTTATCAGCAGTCTCCAGCCTGTTTTCCACTTCTTCCATATAATTACAGACTAGTGTCGTACTGAATACTGACATCCCCTGATTTCCCTCTTACCACTTTGAAGAATAGCTTGCTCATTTTAATCATGCCTCCTTTTGTTTAATCAGTTGTTTTGGGTTCACCACAACTTTTCTCCCTTGTGTTATTTACTTTAATATAGTAGACTTGAGAGAACTTGAAAGTGAGTTTTATGCACTGTCACCTTTACTTTTATCCTTTTTTTTAACATGTGCAAAGATCTTTATGCTCTGAGCTCCTCAGAGAAGGACCCTCCCTTCCTTCCAGTTCTATTCTCAGATACAGTGGTAGCAGCAGGGAGCGACTAAGTGCTCTGCTGACCTGTGTGTGTGGGGATGTAGCTTGATGTCCCCCTCCAAAAGACCATTCGGGACGTAATGGGAGCAGTGGCCCTGGCCCTATCTGGCAGCCACAAAGTCATCCAAGGGGAGGGTGTTTCAAAGAGGCTGAAGGAGGAAACAGGATGCTGGCCCTCTCCTGCAACACTACATAGTATTACAGTACATTGAACAAGGGACAGAAGAATTTATGGACTCTTTATAAGTTTGGATAATTTAGATAAACATCTAAACTCTGAACCCATAACTAGACTGATATAGAACTTAGATATGTCAAAGCTGGTTCAAATGTGTCCTTGCTACCTGTAGTTTGGCTATGTAGATACAGAGCATGCATATTCACTGGCCATAAGACTTATTTTAATTTTAAGCATTAGTTGGAAAGACTAGTGGGACACAGGGTTATATATATATATATATATTGTTGCTATCCACACCATAATTGATCAAAAAATAGCCTTTACACTCCCAACCTCTAACTTCCCACATCCTAGTTGCTCAAAATTTTGATCCTTGTTGAACACATCATCAAATAGCCTAAGCAGAATTGAGTATGGCTTCATATGCAGTTTCTGAAGGAGAAACCAATGTACATGTCTCTAGCCATTTCTGTTCTGCATATCTTTCTGTCTATAGTACATCACAAATTTGTGTGTATGGAGTTCTATGCAATATTATTAATTTACTTGTATTACCATAGTGCCTAGAAATCCTAACCCTACTTGTCTTCTCTCAGTAAGTTAAAGCTGGAAAAGATGGCCGTCATGGTAGTTTCTGTTGAAATTTCAGATACAAAAAGCAAAGCTTCATGCTTGAAAAGTAACTTTGTAAGCTGAGCTTTGACTTTTTTTTTAATGAGGAGTTGTGGATATGAAGATTCACAGGAAGGAGGAAATGCAATTTCTTAAAGGATGCTTTTAATAAACCTATGTCTGTTTAATCTGAGTACTTACTCAAAAGACAATGATCACTGTTGTACTTGAGTGCTTTCCAAGTAGTAAACATAAAAATGGTAATCTCTCTTCCTTCTCAATTTGTTGCAAAAATAGTTTGGATTAATTAACGGGCATGGGGGTTGGTACACTGTGGGTCTTCATATGTGAAGAATCTATTGTGGAAAGCTAAGCAGCAGAGGAGTTTTACATTTAGCTCTATACATGGTGAGGTCAGTGCTCATTCTTACTACTTATGATAGTAGTTTAGCACCTGTGAAAATTCCTTCCTGGGCTCATCGGTCTGCCCATAAGAGCTAACAGTGGAGCTGGTGAGAAAGCAGAATTTCCATTCTGCTGGATATCTCAATATTACAAATTTTTCAGTACAAATTGGAACAAAGCTGGAATTACCTGTGAAAGGAAAATAAAGAAAAACTTAGATATGGGACAATCAAATCATTTTAATGATCCAAAACATATTTCATTTTGTCTTTCATACTAAAATATTTCATATTGTATAATGCAGTAATATTTTAATGTCTAAACATTTTTACCTTCTCAAAATGAGAAACATCAGATTTTGTCAATCTACACTTTCCTGTGAAACATCTTGTTTTTGACAACTGCTTTTAAATATATATATATATATATTTATGGAAAAGTGTTCCTTCTGTGCTATCTTAACTTATAGCCTCTTCCTTCACTCGACTATTCCCTTACCTTTTTTTCTCCTGGAATTTGGTTATTGCTGGATGATTAGCCAGACACCATTCTTCCTCCAAGGACTTCAAAAATCCTTTGTTATTAGCCCTTCCGAACTCACCCCAGAGATCTGGGGAACTTTTCTACAGAACTTCCACCTCCCTAAGGTTTCTCACCCCTATGTCCATGTACTTTTAGGCCTCTTACTAAACCACTTCAGGCTTCCTCCCAGAATTTTTAACAGGGAGCAACTCTTCCCTGTTCCTTGTGTATGAAGCCCTCCTCCCTTTCTCGGTGCTGCTGGATGTCCTGAAGTAGTGAGCCTGCACCTCTTTCTCTTGTTTAGACCCTTTTGCTTTTATGGCTCCCAAAGCCCCTGACACAAAAAAACAATCACACACACACAGGAGTTCTGAGACCATTTATATAAATATATTAGACAGGGGAAAGGGTAAGACCCATGGGCTGAAATGGGGATGACGGACTTAAGAATTCAAAAGCAACAATGAAATGGGTTTCTTTTTTTAAACTGATTCTTTTCCCCACCTCTAGAGGAGTCCAGTACCTTCACACACACACACACACACACACACACACACACACACACACACACACACACACACACACACACACACACACACACACACACACACACCACACAAAAACCCCACAGCACTGAGCCTCAGATGCCAGGTGAGCTGAGGCATGCTTGCATGGCTTGGACTGTGGGGCTATAAAATTGCAGCATAGACATTTGGGCTTGGGGTGGAGCCCGGGCTCTGAGACTCTCCCCCTTCATGGGGTGTCAGGCTCCAGGCTCTAGCCCAAGCCCAAATGTCTACACTACAACTTTATAGCCCTGCAAGCCCCAGTCAGTTGACCCAGGCCAGCCACGACTGTGCATCAGGTCTTTTATTGCAATGTAGACATAGCTGCTGGGAGCAAGTCTCACAGCCTAGGTTGATAGACTCATGCTAGCTTGGTCTAGCTCATGAAAAACAGCAACGTGGACATTCCAGCTCGGGGTCTGAAGCTGAAGAGAGGAGATGGCTTCAGAATCCGATCTCTAGCCTGAGCCTGAACCTCAAAGCAACAGCTATTTATAATGTGCTAGTGCGAGGCTGTCAACCTGGGCTACAAGACACACTCCCAGCAGTCGTGTAGACATACCCTTAGCCCAGTGGTGGTGCACATAAAGCTGAGTGAGCTAGCCTAGCGAGGTGCACTGTTTGGTGGCTGCACAGTCTGGACCTCTGGCCTGGTGGAGTGCCCTGCTCCTCAGCTACTCTGCCTTCACCTGCCCTTTTCCAGTCTACATCCAAAGTACTCACTACCACTCCCAGTCTAGGAGTGCTTATCACAGTCTTGTTGCTAGAGCTCATGCACAGGCACATCCAACACTGTCCTCCTTCTTTTTCCTACTGAGCCCCACCCCCCTCGTGCCCAGCTGGTGCTCCCCACTCCAGTTCCTCTCTACTGTCCTAGAAGCCTCCAGCTTCTTACCCTCTATGCTGTTGATCCTCCAGGGTTTGGCTGGTTACGCTATAAAATATGTCTGCAGCACTGCTGGGAGTGGTTAGACAGACTCATGATAGCTTGCTAGCAGTATGGACATTGCAGTTTGGGGGCTCAAGCTTACCCAACTACCTAGGTCTGAGCTCGTGTCTCCACCACAGCGGCAACATGCATGCTGCTATTTTTAGCATGCTCGCTCAAACAGAGCTAGCGTGAGCCTTTCTACCCATGCTGAGAGATGCACTCCCAGATACAGTGTAGACTTAGATGCCGCTTTCTCTTTTTTTTGCCCTCTTTCCCAGCATGTATTACTGACCAGACCACAAATGGGATCAGGGCTGTGCTGGGCCTGTAGCCCCTTTAAAGGATACAACACAACCAGTTACACACAGTGATTCTTCTTACCTGGTAGTACCCATGTACTCATCTTTTTTGTTATTGCTGCCCCATACTGATGTTTGGAATTGGTCCCTGAACAAGGATGCCTTGTGTTGTCTTCAAAACAGCAGGAAAATATTGAGTTAGGCTTGTCCTTGGTTGTGGTGTAGACATAGCCTTTGTGTGTTCTGCAAATCATTGGTCATGGTTCATGAGCAAAAATCTATTAGGTGAGCTGCAAGGGGCCAGATCAACAGAAGTTGTGCCAAACTTGGCTCAGATGGAAATTGTTCTGTCTGTCTTGTATACTATCTTCTCTGTTTCCTCAAGGAATGCGTGCAACAGCAGGTATGGGTTTTTTTTTTCTTTTTCCAGTTCTCTGGATCTTGCTAGTTTTATTGCTCTCTTTCTTTGCATTAAGAGTTTTAAAAGCTCACATTTTGATCCCCTTTAAAGGGAATGCTGAGCTCAAGCTATTGTGCCTAATCTTCTATTTGTTTTTCAAATGGTTCAAAAAATTTAGTGGTTCGACTGGGAAAAGAGGAGAGGTGCCCCAATTTTTAACTTGAGTCAGGGTAGCTGAACTGTAGCTGTGATTTCATGTAATCCCAGAAGAGCAAGCATTGGACCAGGCCTGACAGCTTACCACTGCAGAAAAATTTTCCATCACCTGCTCTACAGATTTTATGTTGGAATAAAGACAGTGAAAACGTTAAAACTTTCCACTATGAACAATTAGGGACATAACATCAGTTTTCATACAAGAAAAATGTGTTCCTCCTTTTATTTAGCTAACAGATGAGTGACAAGCATAATTGGACTCTTTAAATATAAATGTAGCTTTGCATTGCTACTTTGATTTACAAAAAGGACTATAGCAAAAACTGTTTAAATAAAAGAATAAGGCACAGAAAGTAGAAAAGAAGTAAATGATTAAATTACAGTCTTCCTCTGACTCGTTGCTGTCTCTTTTTATTTCAAGGGTTTTTTTTGGCCAATTTTAAATTTATAGCACATGTAAGGAATATGACGTTTGGAGAATCTGACTAAACAGCCTTTGGAAAATATACCATATGCTCTGATTTGTGGATGTTTTATAGCTGTGTAAAAATAAACACAATAATTTTGGCTTACATTTAGGCATTTTGAAACTGCCTTTCTTTTTAGTTTAAAAAAATAACAAACCTTCCCAACCTCTTAACATAGGCCTTGTTTCTGCAATCAGATCCATGTGGGCGAACCTTTTCAGAATTCCATTAAAGTCACTTGGGCTTGGAATATGTCCACTCTTGTGAATCCAGTGATAGGATAGGGGCCAAATTGTGACAGAAACACAGGAAAAAGTGAATAATTGTGAGAAATGAAGCACAAACTGATCTTTGAGAATAAAACAAATTTAAAATCTTTAAGAGCATTTGTTTTTCTTTTGGGGAGGAGGGGAACGTGTTGGGTGAGACAGTTTATTCCTTGTGCTATCTAGTAATTTATTGCTTGAGACCCCTTGTAATTCATATGAATGATATTAAGAGTTATAAACAGAATTGATGCTCTTATGCAGATTTAGATCAAATTATAAATTGGTCAAGTGAGCAGACAACATGGGAACAGCATAAAATGTAACAAAGATCTAAAGCTTATAAAAAAGGAAACTATGTATTAATCAATTTACACCTCAGAGCACCTAGGAAATAACTCCATACTTTAAAGTTGTAGTTTTAGCCTTGACTGTTATCGTGCTGAACACTATAGATGTGACTCACCACTGTGGCACTCCTTCTATACACTGGTGTAACTTCATTAAAATCAATAGAATTACACTGGCATGAAACTGGGATAACCCATGGTGAATTGGGGTCCATTTGTCCTGAACCATACATGCTGTAAAACTGTCCAGTGGTGATTCAGCCTGGATTAGTTACTGACAGTCCTTGTCACAGTTGGTACTTTTCATAATCTAGACCAGACTAGAGAGGACACAGGCATATTTGTACTAGAATTTGCTTGTTCCTATAGGTCTTTTTGTTTCTTTGTTTTTAAAGGTTCTGTAAACCACACGCACGTCCTTACTTTTCAGTATGGCATATCTACTTTAACAGCTGGAAAGTAATTCTAAATTGTCTGAAATCAGACCCACACCCACACAGTAAAAAGCCTTGACAATGATAATACTGCCAGAAAACATGATTTTTCCCCAAGGGTCCATCAAGAATGATGCATAGATTCTTCATAAAATAGGTTGTTGATTGTTGATTTTGGATATGTTTCCTTTTGATGATTTTTAGTCACTGAGTGCTTCCCAGCTTTTGGGATGAATGAAGTTAACTGTTTCATTGATCTTTTATTCAGCTGCTTGCTTTGCAGTAGTACAACTAAGTGCTGACTTTCATAAGAATGACAGCACTTAAAAAGATTCATGGTATATTCTTTGAGTGCTTGCACACTCAGGTGCGTGTGCACCCAGAATGCTGGAGCTGAAGAGTTTTCTGCAGCAGTACCCTCCGAGCAGCACAGGCACCCTGCACATCTTCATGATCCCTCCTGAGTCTGCATAACGTCAGCACCACCCCACTCAGTTTCTTGTCACTGCCTATGGCTTGACTTGAAGCTCCCCTTCTGGTTTCCCTCATGGTTTCTCTTCTGTGTAGTCACAGATTTTAGCTCTCTACCTTAACTGTAAATAGTTAACTAACACTTTAAAAAAAGAAAGCTACCAACCAGACAATACTTTATTTTAAGTTATTTTAATATTTTTCACTGTTAGACACAGATGGCATGCAGAACTTGCCAGGTTTTAAGCATTGCCCATCATGTGGGGTCTCTCCTCTAGTAGTGACCCCCCACACAAGCTGCCTTTTTTGCCTCAGTGAAGGACCTATTAAGGAGAGGTGCAGATTTCCAGAGATGTGCATATCAACCACCACCTCATGAAGCAGGCAGTGAGGCCCAACTCAGATCATTAGGGTGGCTGCTATTGTTTCTGATGGACTCCTAGGCTCAGACTCTTCTCCATGGAGAAAGAGGGGTTGATTTTTCTCTTTGAGGCCTCCCTAAAAGAGGACCCATAAAACAGACCAGAACCACTTGAAGTTGAAGACAGACTCCTTTTCTTCAAAAAAGGACTTGGAACATCACTGGGACACTTCAGGTATTCAGGGTAGAACTGGTCTGTCAACCTGTCTCTCTCCCGTACGGGTGTAGGAAATATGGTACTGTGTCATCATCTGCAGCACCATTTGCAGGACTGCCATTGAATCTGGTTCCCACTAACATGGTTTCAATACATTACTGGTACCGACAACTCCACAAGTGTATTAGACAGCAAAGGATTTGCTTTGCCTCTCCATCCCAGACTTCCCTATGGTGCAGTAGTCCATTGCACTAGTGGTATCTCCTGCTATTCCAGGACAGTCTGGCTCCTCACCCGTGACGTAGAGACTGTTAGCAGCACCAGCTAAGAAATGTGACAACAACTTGGTCCTGTTTCCATCTCTGATGCTAGCACATTACAGGTTGGCTCTGGTAAGGTTTTCGGCCTCAGTTGCACTCCCTGTCTTGGCGCTTGTGGCCTTCGTGCCTGAACTTTTGTCAGAGTGGGTACCAACCACAGCTTGTATTTTGGCACCATCTACACAGTCTTTCCCATGCTGATACCATACTATACCACACTCTCAACATCTTGGGATGCTTTTGCAGTACTGACTACCATGCTTGCCTTGGTACTTATGCTGGCCTCTTCACAATGAGCTTCAGATGAGTCAGGCCACCTTGTGGCTTCCTCAGGCCACCCCTGATTCCCTCTGACTACTCAGATGGCTCCTTGCATACTTGTTTGGAGTCCTCCAGTACTTTGCCATCCCCTTCTAGCAAATCTTCTAGGCTGCTGCCAGAAGGAGAGCCAATACTAGAAGCAGAACCAATCAGGCAGCAGAGACAGATTGTTGTGGCTGTCCATGCCTTTATGCTCTTGCTTAGTGACCTTTTTTGAAACCTTGGGGTGTCTCCCGCCTGTGCATGCCTTCACTTATTCCATTGTCGGGACTGCTTCAAGATCTGATGCAAACTTTGGAGGGACACTCCAAGGCCCACCTCCTAATGATACTGCTTTTGATTCACCTGAATGGCATATGCATGTGCAGCTACTAACAGAACTAAAAAATGGTTTCAGAGTGGTAGCCATGTTAGGCTGTATCAGCAAAAAGAACCAGGAGTACTTGTGGCACCTTAGAGACTAACAAATTTATTTGAGCATAAGCTTTCGTGGGCTAAAACCCACTTCATAGGATGCATGCAGTGGAAAATACAGTAGGAAGATATACATACACAGAGAACATGAAAAAATGGGTGTTGCTATACCCAATATAATGAGAGTGATCAGTTAAGGTGAGCTATTATCAGCAGAAGAGAAAAAACCTTTTGTAGTGATAATCAGGATGGCCCATTTCCAACAGTTAACAAGAAGGTGTGAGCTCTCATTATAGTGGGTATGGCAACACCCATTTTTTCATGTTCTCTTTGTATATATATCTCTGCCTACTGTATTTTCCACTACATGCATCCTATGAAGTGGGTTTTAGCCCATGAAAGCTTATGCTCAAATAAATTTGTTCGTCTCTAAGGTGCCACAAGTACTCCTCGTTCTTTTAGAAGAAAAAAATGTTACTTATAGATGCACTGACTTCCTTTCTACCCATGGGGTAAGACCCAGGAGCTGAAATTTTAACAGAATTTTCTTGGTTGGCTAGCTGTTGACCAGAATATTAATGGTTAATACATGTTGTCTCACTGCCAGCCTTCACTCCATAAATCAAGAATTTCTCTCTAACCAGATAATGATGTTGTACATTGCTTATCAATGCTAGGGGAAAAAAACAAGGCAAGTTTTTTATATAATATAGATAGGGAATAGACCCAAATTCCTGATTGTGTTTGGCAAACACTGTGTGTTCTCTAGCTTTTTTTCCCCTTTTCATATAGCTTAAACAATTAGATGTTTCTGTCTCATGTTATTTTTCACTCTACTGATGTTATGAGGAAAATCTATTTGTACTCTGTGTATGTAACTGAAGATCAATCAACTACGGAAAATTCAGGAGGGGGTTAAGTGTAGTCTGAAGACATTAAACAGCTGGAGCTATCAGCAGGGAAAAGGTAAGGGTCCGTGGAAGATGTTCACTCATCTCTCCATCCATAAAAGAGAGGAAATAAGAATGCAAAGGAAAGGAGGGACCCCGTGACTTGAGGACAGAAGTGCTTTTTCCACAGTCCTCTGAAGGATCAGTTTGGGGGCTTCCATTCCCATCTAAAAGGGTGTGAGTTTCTTAGACTACTATAGCCCTGAGATGTGTATGTGGACTTCTTTTCTTGAACAACTTGTAATATCCAACCTTGGAGCATGGGCGGGGATTTTGCGTTTTGGTTGTTTCCACCTTGTGAACCAGGTTGACCTGTCAACTCAACCTGCTGTCCCATTTGTCTTGATGCGTATATTCACTGGGCCTTATGAACCCCAGAAGACCACATAACTAAGTGGGCTGAATAGGGGTGGAATAGAGAGAGTATATAATTTTAAATACATCAGGAAGACTTATCACAGAACTGAAGGCCTTATTGTGATTATTATTAAAAAAACAAGGAGTAGTTGTGGCACCTTAGAGACTAACAAATTTATTTGGGCATAAGCTTTCATGGGCTAAAACCCACTTCATCAGGGGTGTTAGCCCACAAAAGCTTATGCCCAAATAAATTTATTATTCTTTAAGGTGCCACAAGTACTCCTCATTCTTTTTGCTGATACAGACTAACACAGCTACCACTCTGAAACCTTTGATTATAATATTACTGGAGGAACTTCATTGAATCCTCCTCTTTCTTTTGGATCCAGATCCTCAGCTGTTATAAATCTGCATAGCTCCATGGAAGTTGATGGAGCTATGCTGATTTTCCACCAGCTGAGAAGGGGAATACAATGAAATGGCACCAGTGATGACTTGGTTTCATATACTGTAATATAAACAAAATGCTTATCCTCTTTAAGTTCTCATTTTGTGAAAAATTGCAAATCTTAATTGTAATAATATTGACCAAAAAAAAATCATCACCAAGTATTACTGTGACTGAAAAAGATTAGAGGACTTTTTTCCTGGGATTTTTTTTTTAATTTCTATATTCTGATAATTAAATTGTAGTTTTGTTTACAGACTAAGCTCTTAGGGACAAAAACTGATTCTGTATGGTGTTTACAATATGGGTCACTGATCTCTAGGAGCAGCTGTGCAGGAGGGGAAGTCACTGTGTTTATGTGGATTTTTCACAGAACAAGGAAGAGAAACATTTTGAGAAAAGTCAACAGAGAACTACAAAAATGGTCAGGAGACTTGGGAGTAGATATGATGGCTGAAAGGGCCCTTTAACTCTTTTTTTTTTTCCCTAGTTGACTAGATTTCAAATTGATAGTGTCCTTTTAAATGTTTACATAAGAACGGCCATACTGGGTCAGACCAAAGGTCCATCTAGCCCAGTATTCTGTCTTCCAACAGTGGCCAATGCCTGGTACTCCAGAGGGAATGAACAGAACAGGTAATCGTCAAGTGATCCATCCCCTGTCACCCATTCCCAACTTCTGGCAAACAGAGGCTAGGGACACCATCCCTGCCCATCCTGGATAATAGCCATTGATGGATCTATCTTCCATGAACTTATCTAGGTTTGTTATTTTTTAAACCCCATTATAGTCTTGGCCTTCACAACATCCTCCGGCAAAGAGTTCCACAGGTTGACAGTGCATTGTGTGAAGAAATACTTCCTTTTGTTTGTTTTAAACTTGCTGCCTATTAATTTCATTTGGTGACCCCTAGTTCTTGTGTTTAAAGGAACAGATGATGCAGGGGAAAGAAAGCAGACAAAGTTCGACATATGTTACAGGCAAAGTCTCTTTCCTCAGCCACAACTCAGAGTTGAGAGGCAACAGTAAATCCGATGTGTAACATTTAGCTTTCCCTTGTTACTCCGCCTTCTGCAGATTGACACAAAGATGCTCTTCTCATGTTTTGCTGAGATGCAGCCTCTTGTTTTTAGTGATGTTCTGTCAATGGCAGCAGCCATGTGGCGTTATCCTACATAAAGCAACAATTGCAAAATTACCACAGACAGGCACATTAAAACGATCCATTCTATTCTCTTGACATGTAGATTTGAAAGCTATTATGCTCTCAAGCATAACCTAATGAAGTGATTCCTTATAACTGATTATCTCTAAGAGTCCTATGGCTTCTATTAAAGAGGAGTGCGAGTACTAATATTAACAATTCATGGTTACAAAAGCTTTCTTACTGTCATTCTTATTGTGGTCTCTGCCTAATAAACAGAGCATGGGTGCCATCTGCCCTATTTTTCACTCATAGTAACTCATTTACACCTTTCGTGTCCTCTAACATTTAGCTCTCAAAACAATAGGAACAAGAGATCTAACTTCACCCAACATACTTTCCATAGACTAAAAGATCTATATTTGGGGAGAAGGGGAAACCCTGAGAAAACAGGCTTTATCCCACCATTTTAGAGGCAGATTAATATTTCCAGGAATTAGTGATCAGAAATTGAGATCACTCAGCATGGCTGATCACAATTTCTCTGTCAAAACTCGTTTTTGATGAAAAAAAAATCGCTTTTCAAGTTAACAAAATTTTCCAAGAACAGTGTTTCTTGTCTGCCTAGAATTTTAACTTTTAGTCAAAAAGCCTGAAGGCCCCAAAACTGAAACACTTTGGCAGAAAATAAAATTTATTCAAAGATTCTGCTGCAGTGCCTCATGGGAATTTGGTACATAGCTGGGGAGCTCAGCCCATGCATCTTCCATAATGGGAGGGATATCTAGGATGCGTCATGGTGGTTTTATCAAGCTACTCATCTAACCACTTAGGTTGATCTTTTTGTGCTACAGTGTGGTCTAAGCATTTTCTCTGAGTAGTTTTATTTGTCTCTATCAGTACCATCTGATAGCTTGTCTTAATAGATTAAATAAATACCAACCTGTCCCTAACTAAAGAAATGATTTAAAACAGAAGAAAGAGTTCAAGCCAAATGCTGAAGGAAGGAATCAACATCATTTCACATCTGGCCAGTTGGAGATAGGGGAGGAAATCACACTTAATTTGTAGAAGAGCCCTCCACATACCAATACCCAATTACAAGGTGACTGCAAATTACTAGCAGACTAAAAGTTACTTACATGTCTTGAAAGTTTACAAATGCATAACTCTTCCAAACTTTTTTGGAAGGATAAGGAGAATTATTGTAAGTTTATTGTACTAATAAGTCATTTCCCCTTGATGTGGGAGCCTTGAATATCTTTTACTCATTCAATTTATTGTAATTTTGAAAATTAATAATCCAGGCTTCAGGTTCTTGACAATCATCTCTACATACACCCACAACTTGCTTTTTTCCTGGTAGTTGAAGTCAGAAAGCCAATTAAACCTGGCTCTCCTTTGGTTATGTCTGAACTGGGCCAAGTTCAAGGCCTTCTTGGTTCAGGGACCTCACCTATGGAACTCCCTTCCTTTTGAAAATTAGCAGGCATGCATATTTGCCAGACAACTGGCCTGACAACAGAGATAATACAGTTGACTGCAACCACATTTATTAGTTGCTCATCAAAATGGTCTTGGAACCTGTTGGGGTTCCCTCCACACTCTGAACTCTAGGGTACAGATGTGGGGACCCACGTGAAAGACCCCCTAAGCTTATTTTTATCAGCTTAGGTTAAAAATTTTCCCAAGGCACAAATTCCACCTTGTCCTTGAACAGTATGCTGCCACAACCAAGTGATTTAACAAATAATCAGGGAAAGGATCCACTTGGAGTTCCTACTCCCCCCAAAATATCCCCCCAAGCCCTTACACCCCCTTTCCTGGGGAGGCTTGAGAATAATATCCTAAGCAACTGGTTACAAAGTGATCAGAGACCCAAACCCCTGGGTCTTAGGACAATAGAGAAATCAGTCAGGTTCTTAAAAGAAGGATTTTATTTAAAAAAAAAAAAAAAAAGGAAAAAAAAAAGGTAAAAATCACCTTTGTAAAATCAGGATGGAAAATAACTTTACAGAGTAACAAAAGATCCAAAAACACAGAGGATTTCCCTCTGGGCCAAACTTTAAAGTTACAAAAAGAAAAACCAGGAATACACCTTCCTCTCAGCACAGAGAAAATCACAAGCCAAAACAAAAATAAGCTAACACATTCCCTTGCTAGTACTTATTAATTCTAATGGAGTTGGATTGCTTGCTTCCTTGATCTGTGTCCGGCAAGCACACAGGACAGACAGACCAAAACCTTCCCCCTCCCCCAAACGCCCCCCAGATTTGAAAGTATCTTGTCCCCTTATTGGTCCTTTTGGTCAGCCAGCCAAGTTTCCTGATCTTCTTAACGCTTTACAGGTAAAAGGATTTTGTGCCTCTGGCCAGGAGTGATTTTATAGTACTGTATGCAGGAAGGTTGTTACCCTTCCCTTTATATTTATGACAGAACCTTTCGTGGTCATTTAGTAAATGTTTTTTCAATAACTGAAAGTGACATTCATTGTAAATCAGATAACTGCTCAAACTCAGAAGTCTACCTAGTGAGCGAGTCAAGGGTAATGAAATCATTCATCTCCAGAGAAAATGATTGGACAAAGATTTTATGATCTACAAATCCAACAAAGTAACTGTTGGAATCAGATTAAATGTTAGTTAAGGTGTCACAGAGAATTCCACTTTATTACTGTAAACCACACAGAATATTTTGTTAGAGGTTTTTTTCCATAATCATGGCTCGATGCATCCCTGCATTATGGCACTTTTTTTTTTTTACCACATTGAAAATACCCACCAGAGAATATCCCCAGGATAAGGTTTCCACCATTTACCCCTCCGCTGGCATAGAGCTGTGTCTGGTACACATTGTGTTCTGGCCAGTTACTGTTCCCTGTGGCCCTGAGGAGTTCTGAAGCTAGGGGCTCGGCAGATTACTGATGAGCCCTAGAATCACTAGAGGAACTTCGGATTGTGTCCACAGTGTTTTAGGATCCATGTGGATATTCTAATAATACAATTTTCTGTTCTGGCTTTGTGTGTGTGTATGTATCTTTTCCATGCCAGATCTTTTACACTGTTAGAGATGTTGTTGATACCATGGATGGGCAATGCTGTCTAGTAGGTTGATGACTCTGATATCAGCTTTGCCATTGCCTGGTCTAGACCTTGGAAAAGACATACTTACAGCAAGAGTTTTCAAAAATGGCCTGTAATTTTGAGTGGCCAAATCTGATTCAAATCTATCGAAACTGCAAGTGCTCAGCATTTCTGGCAAAACAGGCTGAGTTATTTTAAGTTGGATACTCAAAATTACAGATCATTTTTGAAAATCTGCACCTTAAACACTGCCCCAAGTATCCCAATGGTGAAATGCAAGTAATGCTGCCTCACAAGGGTGTTATGAGGGTTAATTAGCTGTCAATTGTACAGTATGTTCTATATCCGGGATCTGCAACCTTTGGCCTGCTGCCCACCAGGGTAAGCACCCTGACGGGCTGGGCTGGTTTGTTTACCTGCTGCATTTACAGGTTTGGCCGATTGTGGCTGCCATTGTCCGCGGTTTGCTGTTCCAGGCCAATGGGGGCTGCGGGAAGTGGTGTGGGCCAAGGGATATGCTGGCTGCCGCTTCCCGCAGCCCCAATTGGCCTGGAGTGGTGAACTGCGGCCAGTGCGAGCTGCAATCGGCCGAACATGCGGATGTGGCAGGTAAACAAACTGGCCCGGCCTGCCAGGGGGCTTTTCCTGGAGGGCCACGGGCCAAAGGTTGCCGATCCCTGTTCTATATGCATAAGATGATTAAAATGCTATGCAATATTATCTTTATCTGGCTTCCCTATCTGACCTCCCATTCTGCCATGCATGCAGAATAAGTGGCTTGTGGAGGAAAATAGGAGATGTAAAATCTTCAGTGATTTTGACTGATTGTGTTAGTGGACCTTCTGTAATTGTGATGGAAAGGAACAGGAGCAAATATCTAGTGCCACAGAATCTTTGGGGCTAGCCCTGTCTTTATATTATTTGTCTGTTTGGAATATGTAGTAATACATAGTTTTGTTTTTTTTTTCTATGTAGCACTTTTCATCTGTAGATCTCAAAGTGCATTACAGAAAAGGTTGGTATCATCCTGATTTTTTCAGATGGGGAAACTGAGGTAAAGAGGTGCAGCAACTTGCAAAAGGTCACCCAGTAGACCAGCTGGAGACTAGGGAATATATCTTGTTTCTTGAGTCTCAGTCCAGTGTTCTATCCACGGGGCCATACTGTCTATCTGGCCAAGATTTGACTGCACATCTTCTATCCACACATCCATTATAGCAGAGGCTTTCAACTGATACAAATATGGTACAACTTCATCAATATGACATTTTTCCTCAAAAAATTGTGTGCACTATGAGATAAGACTGTGATATCATTCAAGGGGATCACCATCGTAGCCTGTTTCCCAAGGGTTTGATCTTTTTGTCACAATTCAGGGCAACTCCTCCATAATCCCTCAAGGGAACCCACTCTAGACTCTTGGCTCTTCAGTGCTCTCCTTCCTGCCCAAGGTTTTGCAGGCTATGCAGTTCTCTAGCTATACAGTGGTTTCCTCAGCAAGCCAGACCTGCCTCAAAGGTCAGCCTGTGTTTTGCTTTCTCTCCGAAGGCTATAAACAGTGTAACTGCCCACAGTTGTAAGTTACCACACAACCCTTTCTAAGCAAGCACACATTTATTCTTAAAGTGAACGTATCACAGAAAAAACATTTTAAAAAAGAGTACTTACAAACATGCTAAAAAGCTTACCAGAGGTCCCCAGCTCCAACCTTGGCTCTGAGAGGTGTTAGCCCTTCAAAACCTACAAGATCATAACTGTCTCAGATTGAGAACCAGAACAGCCATGAATCCTTCATTCTTTCCTTTTATACAGCTTGGGCCTTTGATTTTGGCCTCTTATAACAGGTGATCCTCAGACAACTTCTTTGGGCGTAGGTATAAAAGTCTGGGTTTTTGTATAACCAAAATTGCGAAATAGGTATCAGGCTCCCTCTAAAGTAGTGGTTCTCAACCTATTTACCATTGTGGGCTGCATCCAATACTACCTGTATGGCCCCAAGGGTGTTTTCAATGAGCAAAGCCACTAGTTACCCTTATCTACGTGAACATCAACAAATGTCCAATTTTAGGTGGAAATATAAATCCTTCTGCATAATATTCCTCTTCTCTTAATCTTTATCTCTTGTATAGATATGCACAACATTAAGAATGGAGAGGAGGGTTCGTGATAGAGTAAATACATATTTCAGGTTTTTTTTCCCAAGAGTGGAGTTATCCTGAAGTCCAGATATTAAACTCCTTCAGGAACTTTTCCTATTGGTACTTATTATCCGGCTTGTAATTTTGTCCTTACTGTTGCTTCTGATGCTGAATGGTGCAACTTTATCTCCAAATTCTGTCTTATGACATTTCTATACAGAAAAAACAACGACATACTTTTGGCATAATAAAATGACTTGTAGTTTAAATTTGTGAAAACAAGAAGCAAGGATGAAAATAAAGTCTCTATGAGAGAGAGCAATATGTGTCTCGCAGTCAGCTACTGTCTTTGAAGAGAGACATATTTCTTATAATGTAAAGAGCAAAGGAATCACACTCCTAGCTGCAGTGTAGATATAGTTATGTTGTAACAATGATCCAGAAACATTTAATAAATGACAAATAATATTATGAATGTTCTGCAAAGTCAAATACCAATTAAAACTGGCTGGGAACATCTGATTGGTGATTGAAAAAAACTGCAGAAGCTCCTGGCTAATATGCATAAAAATGAGAGCAAAGCATTACGCTAAAATAACTTGTTAATTGCTTTAATTTTTTCAAGATGAAATGTTGGTAAATAATTTGTTACTGGACTTTCATTTAGGTTGTTTTTCTAATTAATGTAATAACTTTAAAACTAATCACCATAATATACAAATCACTGAAACAAGCTAGATGTTAGATTGTAGAAGTGTCAATGCTTATCTACAGTATCCATTCTTCTGCTAATACTGGCAGGACTGTCACTTTTCCTAAGGTACTGAGTAAGTGAGTAAGGGGGCACAAGTGACTCAATTCACCACTCTGTGTGTGGGGCTGAAAGTAAGTTCTAGTCATCCCTTTCCCCAAGCAGGTGAGTAGAAGTGATTATAGAGAAGTGGGGAATGGGTGGAATCAAGGTTTTACTCCTCTCACCCCAAGCACTGGCTAGCAGAGCTGAGTTAGTTTCATGTGGGAAGTATTCTGTAGATGACTGTAGCAAAGAAGTAATGGGGACAGACCATCCCTCTGCTGCTCTTGGTGTTGGGACTGCTATATGTCACCCCTTATGGAAATCTTAATTTTCTTAAGAGAGAGGATGAAGTCTTGAGGTCCTTAGTTTTGTTGTATTCTTTTCTTATGCACGCAAATTCTGAGATTTTGCTTGAGCAAAAACTTAATAAGGGCATCACAGTTTGGGCAGAAAAGTAAAGTGGAATCTACAATCTGACTTCTGATGTGCTCATGGTTCTAAAGATTTTCTAATTTATTGGACATATGTGTAGTTATATTTATAACTAATATTCAATTCTCCTTATCTGTTTTAGGTGTGAAATTAGATTAAGAATTGAAACATGAATCTAGACTCTGTCCATAAATTATCTGACAAGACACAGGTTTTCAGGACCCAACAAAGACAATCTTATGAACTAGCTGAAGGTAGCAAAGCAACAGGTAACCTCTGTAACTCAAGTTTACCATCTCAACGGCTCCATCCATACTCCTCTCATCATCCTTGTATGCAAATTAGTAACAACAATGACTGGGAGATTTCTGAAGAGCTCCGACTTCGGGAGCTGGAAGAAGTTAAGGCTAGAGCGGCCCAAATGGAGAAGACCATGCGCTGGTGGTCAGATTGCACAGCCAACTGGCGGGAGAAATGGAGCAAAGTTAGAGCAGAAAGGAATAAAGCCCGGGAGGAAGGGAGACAATTGAGAATCAAACTGGAGACCACAATGAAGGAACTGAATGCACTGAAAAAGCTAAACCAAGACTTACTAATTGAAAAGGAAGAGTGGGAAACTGAAGTCACTTGGAAAAAGAAACCCAATTTCTCAGAGATGACCTGTATAACAGAAAAGGAGTACCCCTTTGTGTGTCTGGAACAAGAGCCTGTTAAAGATGTGATCAAGAACAAGATCCTTGTGGTACAAGAAACACATAAGGTAAAGGGAACTATACATTTGTATCTTCAGAAATCTGCATTTTTAGCAAGACTACATAAAGTCTACTTTTCTATGCTTCATGGTAACACTATACATGTATGCCTGTCTCCACTACTAAAATTTCAGTACATAAAGCTTTGTTTATATATAAACTAGAAGACCAATTTGCATTATCACTCATATATAAACAGTTGTCATGGGGGCAGTTACATGAGATGATAATTTGGGCTCCCCTGTGACTTGTATAATTTTTCCCCCTTCAAAAAGCAATGTAGGTTTTCTGGTGTCCAGTCATTAATGTCTTTACTGGTCTATGGACACAGGTAGATCTGAAAATGAGTGGAAGCTACTTATATAGTCTGGTCTTCCAAAATTCTTCCTGCCCTTCACAGTTAATTCTAGATTCTAGTGAATAACTTTGAGTTCCTTAAGTTGGGGGGGGGGGACATCCCCTTCCTGCAGAACAGGAGTATTAGTAAAGAGCCAAGACTGTAGTTATGTTGTTTCTTGGTAATGTAGGATCAGAAGGTAGCCATGGACTCTTAATGAATGGAATAGTTTGGTGCAACTTTTCCAGCTCTACAGTTGCCTGTTTTAAAATAAAGGAACTAGTTTTAGCAAATGGAACTGTACCCTCTTCCTTTGTAGGTATTCATTCCAGCCCTGGATATATATTATATACATTATATACCCATCATAAACAGCATCACCTATAACCTGTATTGACTATAGGCCTGATTCAAAGCCCAGTCAACTCAAAGTTTGCATTGACATGAATAGACTACGAATCAGGGCCTTCAGCATGTACATCTTTTGTCGGAATTTCCACCAACACTGCTGTGAGGTGAACTACACTATGTGCTGTGACCCTGAATACACATTTTACTGGTACTTGAGAATTAACCTGAAAAAAGATTCTGACCAATTATACATTTCATTGTGTGTTTCTTCTGTAGGCACACTCAAAAAAGGGGCTTAGACATAGAACCAAATTGTTTGCTAATGTAATTCCTTTTATTTCAGTGGACTTACTCCAGTTAAGAATTTTGGCCTCAAGTTTATTATGAACTCTAAGATTTTTGCAACAATTGGAAAATTATATTTGAACCTTATTCAGAAGGACTAGACAGTGATTTGATTCTAATGTGTTAGGCAGTTTCCTGCAAGTTCACCAGGCTTAATGAAAATGTGCTGTTATGATTTGTCCTGGTATCATCATCATCATCCAACTTTTTTTATCAGGCTGACCTCGACGAGTGGTCACATCATGTAACGAAGATATTTTTCATTTACTCTAAGAAGAAATGTGCTGAATTAAATACAAAACACTATGTTCCTAATTATTTTTACACAAAGGATCCTTTTAAAACTATATTTGCCATATTGATTTTAAAATGAACTCCTTTAATTAAACAAAGTGATTATTCGAGGTATACACATTGGTCTTTGAATCTATTAATTTAATCGCCACTGACATCCATAAAAAGTGTAATAATTCTCTTGACTTTGCTACTAAACATGCACACTATGATCAGTGCATCTGTCTTTGTTATAGAAGAGAACTACAGTGTGCTATTTGTTATTTAGCAATCCTATTTAAAACTCAAAAACACTGTAATACAGAACTCAAATCAATGAACACCCAAACAGTATTTTCTGTTTACAGTCCAAATGCGAAACTCTGGCCCTAGAGATTTTCCATTGACTTCAACAGGGCTGGAACATCACCCCAAGTCTCGAATTCTGCACAGACGTATGTTATTAACTGTATGTCAGAGTCACTAAAATGTGTAATGTGCAGGGCCTAAAGGAGGGAATGACACAAATATATTTTAACAGTATATCTCTTTCACTGATGAAGGATAATATGCCAGCTTTAATTTGAGGCTTTATAGTTTCAGTGTGTTAAAATTGCCTCGGAATATCCATTTACCTAATTTACAGTATCTTTTACAATACTATTTTCAGGCATCATGTTAAAAAGTTTTGGTAATGTCAGTCGAACAGAGTTGTCAGGAACAGTACAGAGGTTTATTGAGAGAAACTGAATTAGTTTATAAGCTAACTGGAGGAAACACAATTTATTGTATTTCTGAAGTTAGCTGGATTTCTCTTGGGAGAACTTCAATTTACTTAATTATGGATTAAATTTTGTTCCCACAATTCTTTATGCAAAATCATTTGCCTTCACAAAACAGAAATGTATTTAGGCATAAACTCTGTTCCCTTCCCCTGCACCATTTCCGTCCCTCCAGAAAAAAACCAGTGGACATCAATGGAATTTGGATTCAGGGTCACATCTGGGACCTTTTCAAAATGCTAGCTAGAAAGAATATTTCAATGCCTGAGAGAAACAGATCCTTGGCTTCACACCACTCTGGTTGGATACACCTTTTTTGTGGTGTAGAGCAGGGGTCTCAAACTGAAATTACCACGAGGGCCACATGAGGACTAGTACATTGGCCTGAGGGCCGCATCACTGAAACCTTTTCATACAATGATACAAAAGTATAGTCAAAAATGAAAAAAATGAACTAAAGTTAAGTGAGACCTGTGGGGTGCTGCTGAACATATCATGGCTTGCCTGCCCCTTCAGCTACTCTGGAGGCACCAAGCGGGATTTGATCTGAAAGGGAAAACCGAAAGCCTGGGCAAGACACTTGGCTCTCACCTCCTGAATCTAGGATTTAAAGCCAAACTGATGGTACATGATATGAGTTTGCTGGTCTCAGCTTAGGCTCCAGTGGTCAAGTCTCTTGTGACTCCTGTCTGTTGATTTAAAGGGCTCTGGGGCCAGAGGTATGGCAACATGTGTAAGATGCAGTCCTTGAGAGTCCCCCAGCTCTGAGCACCTGGGCTGGGGTTAAAGGCAAAGAGGACACTAGCTTCCACAAGGTGATGTTCTGTTGTAACCATTCCTGTGGGGGAAGAGCCTCCTAGTTCATGTACACAGAAGAATGAAAATGCTTAGGGGGGAGGGAGCAGCCAGCTGCAGTTTGTAGGCTGGGAGCATGTGCGCCGTGTGAGCACATGTCTTGTAGCAGGAGGTGCTGTCCTGAGAGCATGGGGGATAGAGGCACATTGATCTGATTCAAGTAAACAAAACCATCCAACCCCCACCCTGAAGAGAACTTCCCACCCAAATCGCTCATCCCACAGTGCTGTAAACCTTCCACCTTCGGCAGACAGCAGCCAGAGCAGAATGCCAAACCACCTCACTCAAACAACAAAACATGCCCCCTCCCTGCCCCTATTCCAACCCCTTCCCCAAATCCCCGCCCTGGCCCTGCCTCTTCCCCACCTCCTCCCCTGAGCATGCCACATTTCCGCTCCTCCCCCCAACTCCCCCGGAGTGTGCAAACAGCTGTTTGGCGGCAGCAAGCGCTGGGAGGTAGGCGGAGGAGCGGGGAGCTTGACTGCAGAGCACCCACTAATTTTTCCCTGTGGATGCTTCAGCCCCGGAGCAACCACGGAGTCAGTGCCTATGGTGGGCCGTAGAAAATAACTCCATAAGCCGCATGTGCACCGAGGGCCGCATGTTTGAAACTCCTGGTGTAGAGTGCCACCAACCACACTAGCTGATCATCAAGGCGGTCAGGGGCATTACTGACCATAGTCTATTGGCCTCTCATATTGATGTGCAAGATATGTGATTCTTCCTTCTGTGCGGCTGTACATGTTTGAAGAGCATGACGGTCCTCATAGACTTCATTATGAGATGGCTGTTCCTTACATATGTTTGTCTTTCTGGCTTAGGATGTTTTGTTCTTATGTTTTTTTCTCAGGAGGTAGAGACAACTGAAAACACATTAAGAAAGAACCAAGGTACGAGATTCAATCTGAGCCTTCCTGACTCCTTTGCTTCTGACATCGGTTGGGAAAAGCCTAGACAAAGGCTCGACAACATAGTCCATCCTCAAGGGAATGAATTAATACATGTTTCTGCTTTGCATTTGCAATTGGATGAGTCACAGAAAGTCTTACAGAAGGAAAGAGAGTAAGTGCAAAATTGATTCTCCCTAGCGCAAGTTACTTAAATAAAACCAGTGTTCTAAAATGGTCACGTGACCATTAATTTCTGTTAAGAGGCATATATTAAATATTTTAGGAGGAAAAAACTTAGTATAAGGATGTTTGTTTTATGTTGTTGACAACATATTTCTGAGTTTTGTGAAGATTTCCTCGATATTTCTTATGTTTGGTGTCATATACTTGAGACTCTATATGACTATCTGGAAAAATGTGAAGTTGGAATTGGCTAAGGCTGCAGTAATACTGATATTGAATATTGCTATTCAATATCAGTATTACTGTACCTGGTCTTTGGTATGTTAAGTTACTGGAATGTATTCTCCATAGCATTACACTTGGAAGCTTCAGCTAGTGAAGTATGACTCCCTGTATGCTCAGCCGTGCGAGGCTTTGGGTTGAAAGGTGCTACACAGGTACAAAGTATTAATAGTATTATCAATACACCTCAAAATAAGCTCCATCTAGGATCTGGATAACTTAAGACTAGAAAAAGAATACAGAGCCTTCATTTGAAGACATTAATCGGAATAGGCGATAAAATGGCAGATGAAATTCAGTGTTGATAAATGCGCAGTAATGCGCATTGTAAAACATAAGCCCAACTATACACACAAAATGATCAGTTCTAAATTAGCTGTTACCGCTCAAGAGAGATATCTTGGAGTCACTGTGAATAGTTCTTCTGAAAACATCCACTCAATGTGCACTGACAGTCAAAAAAGCTAACAGAATGTTAGGAATCATTAGGAAAAGATAGATAATAATACAGAAAATATCATATTGCCTCTATATAAATCCATGGTATGCCCACATTTTGAATACTGCATGCAGATGTGGTTGCCCCATCTCAAAAAAGATACATTGGAACTGGAAAAGGTTCAGAAAAGGGCAACAAATGATTTGGGGTTTGGAACAGCTTCCCTGTGAGGAGAGATTAATAAGACTGGGATTTTTAACCTTGGAAAAGAGAGGATTAAGGGGAGATATGATAGAGGTCTATAAAACCATGACGGGTGTGGAGAAAATAAATAAGGAAGTGTTATTTACTCCTTCTCATAATACAAGAACCTAGGGGTCACAAAATGAAATTAATAGGCAGCAGATATAAAAGAAACAAAAGGAAGTATTTATTCACACAATGCACAGTCAACCTGTGGAACACTTTGCCAGAGGGTGCTGTGAAGACTGTAACAGGATTCAAAAAAGAACTAGATAGTTCATGGAGCATAGGTCCCTCAGTGCTCTGAAGTGTTCCTAGCCTCTGTTTGCCGAAAGCTGGGAATGGGCAACACGGGGTGGATCACTTGATGATTACCTGTAGTGCTCATTCCCTCTGAAGCACCTGGCATTGGCCACTGTCAGGGGACAGGATACTGGGCTAGATGAACCATTGGTCAGACCCAGTATGACCATTCTTATTTTTCTGAGGTAAGTAGTGAATGTCTAGTATCTGTTTGGTGCTCTGAAGGAAGAGACTTGGTGATCTCATTCTAGGTGGTAAGAGACAGGTGTCTGCATCAGAGCCATTGGTGGGAATAAGGGATTAGCTGATCATCCCTGTGAATGGTCAGTCTAGAAAAAGTATTGAGGAACATCGATTGGGTCTTTCAAGAAAACTTGCAATGTGTGTTGTACCCATGAAGTCAGAAGATTTCAGTCACCAGAACTGTTGTTCCAATAAGAAGTTAAGTTAACTGAAAAAAGAAAAGGAAGAAAATTTCCCCTCCTCAACAACAGCAGAAGTAGATTAAAAAAATTCAGTTCAAAGAATCAGCAACAATAGGCTATGATGGAGCAATGTTTTCCATTATTCCTTTTCTTTTTTTTGCAGCTATCTTGTGGGTATTGTGAGTCTGTGGGTGTGTTTGTTTATGGATCAGTTTTGGCATGCAATATGTGCAAGACTATCACACAGCGATTTTTTTCCCATAATGACAGAATGTTTCTCAAGGATATAGTGCCTGTATTTTCTGTATAAATCTGTTCTCTTAAACTCACCACAGAGCTCTGTAAGTGGGTGGCTGATGTTAGTAGTCTCAAGAAAATAATATGTCTTTCAAATGCCTAACAAAACCAGTAAGTGCTAATAGTTTTAAGACTCTAATAGTTTTAAAGTAAGTGCAACCTGTTGAAAATATTAAGTCTTGCAAGTTTCATTGTGTCCCCAACTGGGCATGCAGTTAACAGTCTTAATTGTGCAACACTCTTGCATCTTCCGAAAATGGAGCCTGCCCTGTGATCTCTCACAGTTTCTTAGGTCCAACACTATGGTGTGGCGAATGCCTCATGTATGTGATAGGCACCTCAGCTCCCATTGATTCCAAGGGGAGTTGAAGGTATTCAGAACCTAGTAGGAGGCACTTAGTACTTGTCTAGCAGAGAGAAAAATAAACTGGGAATCAGAAGACCCAGTTTCTATTCTTGGCTCTGCCATTTGATCTGCAGTTTAACCTTGGGTAAGTCACTTCATTTTGATTAATAGGCAGCAGGCAACTCATGGAAGTTACTAGATCGCAGGCCCTGGTTCTCATGGGAGACTTCAATCACCCTGATATCTGCTGGGAGAGCAATACAGCAGTGCACAGACAATCCAGGAAGTTTTTGGAAATTGTAGGGGACAATTTCCTGGAGCAAGTGCTGGAGGAACCAACTAGGGGCAGAGCTCTTCTTGACCTGCTGCTCACAAACCGGGAAGAATTAGTAGGGGAAGCAAAAGTGGATGGGAACCTGGGAGGCAGTGACCATGAGATGTTCAAGTTCAGGATCCTGACACAGGGGAAGAAAGGAGAGCAGCAGATTATGGACCCTGGACTTCAGAAAAGCAGACTTTGACAACGTCAGGGATCTGATGGGCAGGATCCCCTGGGAGAATAACATGAGGGGGAAAGGAGTCCAGGAGAGCTGGCTGTATTTTAAAGAATCCTTATTGAGGTTACAGGGACAAACCATCCCAATATGTAGAAAGGACAGTAAATATGGCAGGCGACCAGCTTGGCTTACCAGTGAAATCCTTGCTGATCTTGAACACAAAAAAGAAGCTTACAAGGAGTGGAAGACTGGACAAATGACCAGGGAAGAGTATAAAAATATTGCTCGGAGATGCAGGAGTGAAATCAGGAAGGCCAAATCACACCTGGAGTTGCAGCTAGCAAGAGATGTTGAGAGTAACAAGAAGGGTTTCTTCAGGTATGTTAGCAACAAGAAGAAAGTCAAGGAAAGTATGGGCCCCTTACTGAATGAAAGAGGCAACCTAGTGACAGAGGATGTGGAAAAAGCTAATATACTCAATGCTTTTTTTGCCTCTGTCTTCACGAACGAGGTCAGCTCCCAGACTGCTGCACTGGGCAGCACAGCATGGAGAGGAGGTGACCAGCCCTCTGTGGAGAAAGAAGTGGTCCGGGACTGTTTAGAAAAGCTTGACGAGCACAAGTCCATGGGGCCGGATGCGCTGCAGCCGAGAGTGCTAAAGGATTTGGCGGATGTGATTGCAGAGCCATTGGCCATTATCTTTGAAAACTCATGGCGATCTGGGGAAGTCCCAGACGACTGGAAAAAGGCTAATGTAGTGCCCATCTTTAAAAAAGGGAAGAAGGAGGATCCTGGGAACTACAGGCCAGTCAGCCTCACCTCAGGCCCGGGAAAAATCATGGAGCAGGTCCTCAAGGAATCAATTCTGAAGCACTTAGAGGAGAGGAAAGTGATCAGGAACAGTCAGCATGGATTCACCAAGGGCAAGTCATGCCTGACTAATCTAATAGCCTTCTATGACGAGATAACTGGCTGGGTGAGGGGAAAGCGGTGGACATGTTGTTCCTTGACTTTAGCAAAGCTTTTGACACGGTCTCCCACAGTATTCTTGCCAGCAAGTTAAAGAAGTATGGGCTGGATGAATGGACTATAAGGTGGATAGAAAGCTGGCTAGATTGTCGGGCTCAATGGGTAGTGATCAATGGCTCCATGTCTAGTTGGCAGCCGGTATCAAGTGGAGTGCCCCAAGCGTCGGTCCTGGGGCCGGTTTTGTTCAATATCTTCATAAATGATCTGGAGGATGGTGTGGATTGCACCCTCAGCAAGTTTGTAGATGACACTAAACTGGGAGGAAAGGTAGATATGCTGGAGGGTAGGGATAGGATACAGAGGACCCTAGACAAATTAGAGGATTGGGCCAAAAGAAATCTGATGAGATTCAAGAAGGACAAGTGCAGAGTCCTGCACTTAGGACGGAAGAATCCCATGCACCGCTACAGACTAGGGACCGAATGGCTCGGCAGCAGTTCTGCAGAAAAGGACCTAGGGGTTACAGTGGACGAGAAGCTGGATATGAGTCAACAGTGTGCCCTTGTTGCCAAGAAGGCCAATGGCATTTTGGGATGTATACGTAGGGGCATTGCCAGCAGATCGAGGGACATGATCATTCCCCTCTATTTGACATTGGTGAGGCCTCATCTGGAGTACTGTGTCCAGTTTTGGGCCCCACACTACAAGAAGGATGTGGAAAAATTGGAAAGAGTCCAGCGGAAGAGAAGAATGAGGGGGGATTTGATAGCTGCTTTCAACTACCTGAAAGGGGGTTCCAAAGAGGATGGATCTAGACTGTTCTCAGTGGTAGCTGATGACAGAACAAGGAGTAATGGTCTCAAGTTGCAGTGGGGGAGGTTTAGGTTGGATATTAGGAAAAACTTTTTCACTCGGAGGGTGGTGAAACACTGGAATGCGTTACCTAGGGAGGTGGTGGAATCTCCTTCCTTAGATATTTTTAAGTTCAGGCTTGATGAAGCCCTGGCTGGGATGATTTAGTTGGGGATTGGTCCTGCTTTGAGCAGGGGGTTGGACTAGATGACCTGCTGAGGTCCCTTCCAACCCTGATATTCTATGATTCTATGACGTGCCTGTATTTTCCCCTCACGCTCTTTATCTGTCTTATTTAGATTGCAAACTCTTCAGGGCAGGGACTGCCTCTTATGTGTTTTTGTACAGTTTCTAGGCCAATGGAACAACAGACTCAATGGGAGCCTCTGAGTACTGGTGCTACTGTAACATAAATAATAAATTAGTACTTCATATCCTCATCATGCCATTTGTAAGCACAGTATACAGGAAAACTCCACATTCCAACGATATTATCTACGTAGCCGTTCAATATGTACATTTGATACTACTACCCAAACAGAGCATTTTACACTTATTAGAAATTCCTTCTTTAATTTACAGTTTCATCCTTTTGCTGTCCAGTGTGTTAAATGTCCTTTCTGTTTTGTTAATTCACTTTCACTTCTCCTGTAAGGTCTGGGTCACACTTCCCGTTATACATTGTAAAGGTGTGAATTCATCTCTTTAGCTGTCCTGTGCTTCACTGTCTGCTGTTTTTTGTGGTTGCTCATCAGCCTGGTATCGTTATTTTAGCCTTGACTATGCTAATGATGGCTTCAATTTTCTCATCCTGTTCAACTGTAATGTATTATTGCTGGTCATGATGGCCTATGAGAGTAATATTTTCTTCAGACGTCAACTATTCTCTGAATTTAAAAAAAACAAAAAATCAAATTGTGTTTTCTAAATGATATTCAAACTACTGGTTCCGGGCAGAAAACTCGACCTCGTTATTGAGAAAAGGGGTGAGACAATGTTATTTATTAGTTGTATTACCATAGCATTTAGGAGAATTAGTCATGGACCAGGACCCCATTGAGCTAGGCACAGACACAGAATAAAAAGATGCTGCTTGTGCAAAGAGAAAAGGAGTACTTGTGGCACTGTCATAAATATAAAGGGAAGGGTAAACCCCTTTAAAATCCCTCCTGGCCAGAGAAAATCTCCTCTCACCTGTAAAGGGTTAAGAAGCTAAAGGTAACCTCGCTGGCACCTGACCAAAATGACCAATGAGGAGACAAGATACTTTCAAAAGCTGGGAGGAGGGAGAGAAACAAAGGGTATGTGTGTCTGTCTATATTCTGTCTTTGCCGGGGATAGACCAGAAATGAAGCCTTAGAACTTTTAGTAAGTAATCTAACTAGGTACGTGTTAGATTATGATTTCTTTAAATGGCTGAGAAAAGTATTGTGCTGAATAGAATAACTATTTCTGTCTGTGTATCTTTTTTTGTAACTTAAGGTTTTTGCCTAGAGGGGTGCTCTATGTTTTGAATCTAATTACCCTGTAAGGTATCTACCATCCTGATTTTACAGGGGGAATTTTTTTTTTTATTTCTATTTACTTCTATTTCTATTAAAAGTCTTTTTGTAAGAAAACTGAATGCTTTTTCATTGTTCTCAGATCCAAGGGTCTGGGTCTGTAGTCACCTAGGCAAATTGGTGAGGCTTTTTACCAAACCTTGTCCAGGAAGTGGGGTGCAAGGTTGTGGGAAGTATTTTGGGGGGAAAGACGTGTCCAAACAGCTCTTCCCCAGTAACCAGTATTTGTTTGGTGGTGGTAGCGGCCAATCCAAGGACAAAGGGTGGAATATTTTGTACCTTGGGGAAGTTTTGACCTAAGCTGGTAAAGATAAGCTTAGGAGGTTTTTCTTTCATGCAGGTCCCCACATCTGTACCCTAGAGTTCAGAGTGGTGGAGGAACCTTGACAGGCACCTTAGAGACTAACACATTTATTTGAGCATAAGCTTTCATGAGTTACAGCTCACTTCATTGGATGCATACAGTGGAAAATACAGTGCGGAGATTTATATACATAGAGAACATGAAACAATGGGTGTTACCATACACACTGTAACGAGAGTGATCGGGTAAGGTGAGCTATTACCAGCGAGGGCTGTGGGGGGGCGCTTTTGTAGTGATAATCAAGGTGGGCCATTTCCAGCAGTTGACAAGAACGTCTGAGGAACAGTGGGGGCGGGGGAATAAACCTGGGGAAATAGTTTTACTTTGTGTAGTGACCCATTCACTCCCAGTCTTTATTCAAGCCTAAGTTAATTGTATCCAGTTTGCAAATTAATTCCAGTTCAGCAGTCTCTCGTTGGAGTCTGTTTTTGAAGTTTTTTGTTGAAGAATTGCCACTTTTAGGTCTGTAATCGAGTGACCAGAGAGATTGAAGTATTCTCCGACTGGTTTTTGAATGTTATAATTCTTGATGTCTGATTTGTGTCCATTTATTCTTTTACGTAGAGACTGTCCAGTTTGACCAATGTACATGGCAGAAGGGCATTGCTGGCACATGATGGCATATATCACATTGGTAGATGTGCAGGTGAACGAGCCTCTGATAGTGTGGCTGATATGATTAGGCCCTCTGATGGTGTCCCCTGAATAGATATGTGGACACAGTTGGCAATGGGCTTTGTTGCAAGGATAGGTTCCTGGGTTAGTGGTTCTGTTGTGTGGTGTGTGGTTGCTGGTGAGTATTTGTTTCAGGTTTGGGGGCTGTCTGTAAGCAAGGACTGGCCTGTCTCCCAAGATCTGTGAGAGTGGTGGATCGTCCTTCAGAATAGGTTGTAGATCCTTGATGATGCTTTGGAGAGGTTTTAGTTGGGGGCTGAAGGTGATGGCTAGTGGCGTTCTGTTATTTTCTTTGTTGGGCCTGTCCTGTAGTAGGTGACTTATGGGTACTCTCCTGGCTGTCAATCTGTTTCTTCACTTAAGCAGGTGGGTATTGTAGTTGTAAGAATGCTTGATAGAGAACTTGCAGGTGTTTGTCTCTGTCTGAGGGGTTGGAGCAAATGCGGTTGTATCGTAGAGCTTGGCTGTAGACAATAGATCGTGTGGTGTGGTCTGGGTGAAAGCTGGAGGCATGTAGGTAGCAATAACGGTCAGTAGGTTTCCGGTATAGGGTGGTGTTTATGTGACCATCGCTTATTAGCACCATAGTGTCTAGGAAGTAGATCTCTTGTGTGGACTGATCCAGGCTGAGGTTGATGGTGGGATGAAAATTGTTGAAATCATGGTGGAATTCCTCCAGGGCTTCTTTTCCATGGGTCCAGATGATGAAGATGTCATCAATGTAGTGCAAGTAGAGTAAGGGCATTAGGAGACGAGAGCTGAGGAAGCGTTGTTCTAAGTCAGCCATAAAAATGTTGGCATACTGTGGGGCCATGCAGGTACCCATAGCAGTGCCGCTGATTTGAAGGTATACATTGTCCCCAAATGTGAAATAGTTATGGGTGAGGACAAAGTCCAGCCACCAGGTTTGCCGTGACAGTATTGGGGATACTGTTCCTGATAGCTTGTAGTCCATCTTTGTGTGGAATGTTGGTGTAGAGGGCTCCTACATCCATAGTGGCCAGGATGGTGTTTTCAGGAAGATCACCGATGGATTGTAGTTTCTTCAGGAAGTCAGTGGTGTCTCGAAGATAGCTGGGAGTGCTGGTAGCGTAGGGCCTGAGGAGGGAGTCTCCATAGCCAGACAATCCTGCTGTCAGCGTGCCAATGCCTGAGATGATGGGGCGTCCAGGATTTCCAGGTTTATGGATCTTGGGTAGCAGATAGAATACCCCAGGTCAGGGTTCCAGGGGTGTGTCTGTGTGGATTTGTTCTTGTGTTTTTTCGGGGAGTTTCTTGAGCAAATGCTGCAGTTTCTTTTGGTAACCCTCAGTGGGATCAGAGGGTAATGGCTTGTAGAAAGTGGTGTTGGAGAGCTGCCTAGTAGCCTCTTGTTCATATTCTGACCTATTCATGATTACGACAGCACCTCCTTTGTCAGCCTTTTTGATTATGATGTCAGAGTTGTTTCTGAGGCTGTGGATGGTATTGTGTTCTGCACGGCTGAGGTTATGGGACAAGTGATGTTGCTTTTCCACAATTTCAGCCCATGCACATCGGCGGAAGCACTCTATGTAGAAGTCCAGTCTGTTGTTTCGACCTTCAGGAGGAGTCCACCCAGAATCCTTCTTTTTGTAGTCTTGGTAGGAAGGTCTCTGTGGGTTAGTATGTTGTTCAGAGGTGTGTTGGAAATATTCCTTGAGTCAGAGAAGTCAAAAATAGGATTCTAGGTCACCACAGAACTGTATCATGTTTGTGGGGGTGGAGGGGCAGAAGGAGAGGCCCCGAGATAGGACAGATTCTTCTGCTGGGCTAAGAGTATAGTTGGATAGATTAACAATATTGCTGGGTGGGTTAAGGGAACCACTGTTGTGGCCCCTTGTGGCATGTAGTAGTTTAGATAGTTTAGTGTCCTTTTTCTTTTGTAGAGAAGCAAAGTGTGTGTTGTAAATGGCTTGTCTAGTTTTAGTAAAGTCCAGCCACGAGGAAATTTGTGTGGAAGGTTGTTTTTTTATGAGAGTATCCATTTTTGAGAGCTCATTCTTAATCTTTCCCTGTTTGCTGTAGAGGATGTTGATCAGGTGGTTCCGCAGTGTCTTTGAGAGTGTGTGGCAAAGCTGTCAGCATAGTCTGTGTGGTATGTACCGGAGAGGGAGAGGAATTATTTAAGCTCAGTACCAATGTGGACACAAGAACAAATGGATATAAACTGGCCACCAGGAAGTTTAGACTTGAAATTAGATGAAGGTTTCTAACTATCAGAGGAGTGAAGTTTTGGAATAGCCTTCCAAGGGAAGCAGTGGGGGCAAAAGATCTATCTGGCTTTAAGATTAAACTTGATAAGTTTATGGAGGAGATGATATGATGGGATAACATGGTTTTGGTAATTAAATATTCATGGTAAATAGGCCCGATGGCCTGTGATGGGATATTAGATGGGGTGGATCTGAGTTACCCAGGAAATAATTTTCTGTAGTATCTTGGCTGGTGAATCTTGCCCATATGCTCAGGGTTTAGCCATATTTGGGGTCGGGAAGGAATTTTCCTCCAGGGCAGATTGGAAGAGGCCCTGGAGGTTTTTTGCCTTCCTCTGTAGCATAGGGCACGGGTCACTTGCAGGAGGATTCTCTGCTTCTTGAAGTCTTTAAACCACGATTTGAGGACTTCAGTAGCTCAGACATAGGTGAGAGGTTTTTCGCAGAAGTGGGTGGGTGAAATTCTGTGGCTTACGTTGTGCAGGAGGTCAGACTAGATGATCATAATGGTCCCTTCTGACCTTAGTATCTATGAATCTATGTAGATTGTAATGGATTTTTTACCTTCAGTCCTTTTGGTATGATGTCCATCTGTTTGCATTTGGAAAGGAAGATGATGTCTGTCTGTATCTGTATGAGTTTTTTCTTGAAGTTGATAGATTTCCAAAGAGCTTACTATCTCAGGATAAGACAAGAGACAACAGATAGATAAAGAAGTACAAGGAAACAATGAGACAGTATTGGTAAGCATGATAGGCAGTGGTATCAGCGCAGCAGTGCACTAACTGTTATCAAGTTTTTGAAGGCATTGTTGCAAAAGATGTTGTTTTCTTACCCCCATCTTTATTCAACACCACTGCTAGTCTATAGTAATGGGTGTATGTGCTATCTGTCACTTGATCACCATATAGCAGGAAGAAGAGCACTTAGAGTTTATAAGATCTGTTTAGGTTTAGTACTTCGATCAACTAAGCTAATTATGGGTTTATACCAAAATGTTCATAAAATGTGGCTCTAGACAAAACAATCTTATCACACAAATGTTGCCATTTATCAAATGCTTGGTAGATTGTCAAAGGCCTTACTATGGCATAGAATTGTTATTCCTTGCAGATGTCTTTGAGGTTTCTTTTCTTTTCAACTATTCGACTTGTCTGGTTTTCTAGTCCTCCTTTGTCCCTTGTGCTTTACAAAGCACCTCCTATTATAATAAACACTTTCAAAAACTAATAAGACTAAAATAACATCAACACTTTTATCTTAAATGTTTGGACATCTTCATCCTCCTGCTGCCAGACTAAGATGTAGTTTATAATCTAATGGAATACATCTAGGCTTTATGATGCTGATCTGATTTCATAATACTGTTGTGATTATGATCCAAGTGACTTTATGTGTAAAACCCTTTGTCTAATTGCCATTTTCTTACAATGAGCAATGACCCACCTCAAGGGACCCAGAGCCCAGGCTGCACTCAGAGCCTAAATATCTACCCAGCAATTAAACACCCTTTAGCCTGAGTCCTGTGAGCCCAAGTCAGCTGGCACAGGCCAGCCATGGGTGTCTAATTGCAGTGTAGACATATCCTGTCTGGTGCTCTCTGCTGCTCTAAATCCTATTTCTTTAGATCTCTGGATAATGGTAGAAAATAATGCTCTAATTGTTTTGAATAAAGGGTAAAGGCAGCAATCAGAGTTCATTATTTAAATACTACAGTACCTTTTTCTAAGAGGAATCAGATTGTTCTTCATGCATTATGTAGTCTTAATATTTTCATAGATATTGTCTTGGTTGTAGGAGTAAGTAGAGCTTCATACCCAAGTATCTTGATGGCGGCAAATAAAAATTAAAAGATGTCATCTTAATGAAGATGTAATAGTACTTCTGAGATCAATACATCCCCATTTCCAAAATATTTCTAGCAGCTTCCTTCAGGAGCATATAATATTTGAAATGGCTAGAGAATACAAACAAAATCTGAAAGCATTTCATTTGGGTTATTAATGTCTAAATTAGAACACTTATGGTTTCCATTCAGTACTGTGCATATGTTATGTATATTTCCCCTTCCAATACTCCTCTGACTGTACTTAGACAAAGTGAATATAGTCTTTGAAAATTTCATTACAAACTACCCAATGTAAAGGTCAGAAAGAAACAAATCTAAAAAAAAGCCAAGTGTTCAAATTGCAATCCTGAGAGCTCTATTCAAAAATAATTATTTTATGGCTTCTAGAGTATGGGAACCAGAGAAAAAGTGCACTCATCTGATTGAAATACCGCAAACCCATCATGCTTGCAAAAGCACATTATCATACTTCTGTCAGCCTAGACCCTGAAATTAGGGGACATTGCAAACAGATCACAACTTTCTGCAATCTGTGAGAGCTGTAGGAGACTGGCAAAGTCTGAAAGAAGAGCACTTCTGGCTGGGAGAGAAGCATGGCCAGAGTAGCTGAGAATGTACTGATTCATACCTCCAATTAGAGTTTTCTATTGGTGGAGTACTTAGGCAAGCAGCATTAAAATTTCACTGCTTATTCCCTACCAGCTCTAGAGGAAACAGGACATGCCCTTCCTGGAAGTAAAAGTTCAAGGATTTTCATTTTGACAGAAGACTAAAAAAGGAGTGCTCACGGCATCTAGAAATGGTGGTATATCAACCTTCTTTTTAGCATTGTGGACTTTTTTCCAGGTGTTGAAAATGAACTGCACTGACTTCAGTGGAGCGAGGCAGATTTACACCAGCTGAGGACCTAGCGCTAGGAAACTCAGAATAAAGAGGGAACTGAGATAGAACTATTCCAAAAAAAGTATAATTAGCTATAAACAATGTACACTAAAAGCCGAGGGAAGATGAATGTGGTAAAAGGTAAAACAAAGCTCAAATAAAGTAGATCACTGCATGGAGTGGGAAAGCAGCCTGGAACAGGAAAAAGTGAAAACTTGAGAATGCATGATTAAGATAATCTAATGAAAGATAAAATTGGCCTTTCCCCTTTCTTTACACTCTAGTCTGTTGTTCAGATATTGCACTCATTCAGTACCTTTTCTCTGATGGTCTTTGCCATGGTATATTGGGTCAATTGAATCTGGTTGAAGTCATTTCCAAGTGTCCTTTGGTTTAGCATAGCATTTCATGCATATTTCACAATGTCAGATTGTTTGGGTTCCTTCTCCTCACTTTGATGAATCTCTTTGGCTAATCCTTTGAACATCATAAAAGAAACATGTAATTTAAAAAAACAAAAACAAAATACTATGCTCAAATCTAGCAAAGCAAGACAGTTTAGAAACAGTACAAAAGATATTCAGAATCAGCTTTGTTGTCTTAAATATTTTTAATGATGATAATTAAAACATTTTTATAGAATGCATTTTTCCCTGGAAAAAGAAGTCGAGAAGCTGCGCTCTGATCTCTCTCAGTGGAAATGGAAATATGAAGAAATGCAACAGTCCAAGCTGGAGAGCCTGAAACAGGTATGTTGGCAGAAAAAAACAAACAAAATATTACTGCTGGGGAACAGAGAGCAAAACAAGCTTTTTTTCCTCTGGCTAACTAAAAACAAAACAGAAAGATGAGTCTGTGAAACTGATAAACAAGTAATTCTGGACTGTAGCAGATGCCTGCCCTAAAGGAAACAATATTTTCTGTATTTGACAGAAAATATCAGTCACCATTCTCACCCTCATTCAGAGCCCATGTGCAGAGACTGACCAAACTACTGAGCCAAATTACATCATACAAGCATATTATATAGTAGTTTCATTTGGACAAAATGTTGCAAACATTTATCCATGTATCCATATTTTGTGACCTAAATGAAAACTGCTTTTTTTAAAAAAGTTGCTGAGTCCTAATAACTCTGAGTCCTGATAACTCTCATAAAATTCATTGAAATTTGTGGGTACTTCTGAAAATCAGGTCACTTCTATTTAGGTGTCAAAACCTTGGTATATAAGAATCTACTCTAACTTTAGGCACCCAGGTTTAGAACATATAGTTCAAGCACTTCCACTTTCTTTGCCTCTATTGAGCACAAGACACCAAGAATTTTTAGTTTTGTTTTTTTTAATTCAATTACTGTGTTTCTCAAACACTTAGATTGTGGGTAGATTGAGGGCAGTGATCCATCCAGTGGGGATCGATTTATCGTGTCAAGTCTAGATGTGATAAAACGACCCCCCTGAGCGCTCTCCTGTCAACTTCTGTACTCCAGCGCCATGAGAGGCACAGGCAGAGTCGACGGGGAAGCAGCAGTAGTTGACTTACCGCAGTGGAGACACCACGGTAAGTCGATCTAAGTACGTTGATTTCAGCTACGTGAATAAGATTGATCCCCCCTCCCACAGGAGGCTTAGTCAATTGCTATTACTTAGATTACATTTTTTAAAAATTAGCATACATATATAAACTCAGCAGGGATTGCAGGAGTAATGGTCTCAAGTTGCAGTGGGGGAGATTTAGGTTGGATATTAGGAAAACATTTTTCACTAGGAGGGTGGTGAAACACTGGAATGTGTTACCTAGGGAGGTGGTGGAATCTCCTTCCTTAGAAGTTTTTAAGGTCAGGCTTGACAAAGCCCTGGCTGGGATGATTTAATTGGGGATTGGTCCTACTTTGAGCAGGGGGTTGGACTAGATGACCTCCTGAGGTCCCTTCGAACCCTGATATTCTATGATTCTATGCACTGTAGCAATGTTTTTACACATTTTACTTTGTTGTCCTGGATCTTCTCTTGGTTTGTTATCTTAGGTTTCCTTTAGATTTTGGTTTCTTTTACTCTCCTTAGTTGTTATGTAGGAAAATCCCTCCTGATTAAATGCAAACTATTCAACTAGTCTATCATACCTCTGTGATTAAAATATGAAGCGGATGTTTTGGTAAATTATTTTGCCCTGAGGTTTTGATCAAACATATTTGTCACTGCTGGGGAGAAGGGAACAATCAAAATTGTTACTGATATATGGACAAGAGACAACTATCATGCAATCTCCAACTGCAAATCATCTTTGAGTTCTTAGTTGGATACATGCTGAAAAGAAAAAAACTAATTTTAACACGAGATGTTTATTTTTATGCAATACATGATATTGAACAAACACATACACTGAAAATATTTGTATTTAACTGTGAACACAAGGTAACATTTTGGTATTCTGCATATCTTGTGAGTTTTGTAGGTCTGTGATTTATTTAGTTTTCAAAATTACAGGGGAAAACACTGGTTTTAGTAAATCTGATTAATGTGAATGAAATTACCACCATGTATCTATTTTGTAAGTGAAAATCCTCCATATTTTAAAAGGCACAAATCCTGTGTGTGCGTGAATGTTATTTGTTATATGTTAGTGTTAAGAAACAAATATTCAGCTACTCGTACAAGCTTCTTGATCAGAAAGCTTACCTCTCTTGAGAAATTGTCATAATGGAAAAAAATGGAAAAGTAAATCTGTGATCTCTTTTCCCCAAATAGATATGATACCATAGCTATAGAATAGGACATCAGTAAAATGCAGCTTCTTAGATATTGAACTGCAGCTACATTTCAGCTAGAGCTGCCAAATTTCTCTGTTTTAAATAAAACTTAGATATCAATGTTTCAAAGACAAATTGCTGGATTTCTATCAGTTCAAGAAACAGTATACTAACTGTCCTTGAAATTTCCTGTTTAATTAAAAAAAATCCACATCACACTAGATCTCAATAAATAGTTAAAACAGGTTGAGAGTCATACTACACCTGTACCCCGATATAATGCGGTCCTCGGGAGCCAAAAAATCTTACCGCGTTATAGGTGAAACTGCGTTATATTGAACTTGCTTTGGCCTCAAGCATTTCCTTTATTAATAATCACTTCCCACCCCCTGACTGACCCCTCAGAACTCCCAACCCATCCAACGCTCACCCCTCCCTGTCCTCTGACTGCCCCACCCCCTATCCACCCCCCCGTCCCCTGACTGGCTTCCCAGGACTCCCACGCCCTATCCGATGCCCCAGTTCCCTGTCCCCTGACTGCCCCGACCCCTATCCACACCCCCGCCCCCAGAACCTCCAAACCATCCAACCCCCCCTGCTCCCTGACCACCTCCCGAGACCCTCTGCCCCTTATCCAGCCCCTCGGCCCTGGCCTGGCACCCTTAACACGCTGCTCAGAGCAGCGTGTCAGAACCAGACATGCTGACACGCTGATCCGCTGGAGCGCGCAGCCCCGCCCCACAGAACGCAGCTTTACTGCGTTATGCCCGAATTCATGTTATATCGGGTCGCGTTATATTGTGGTAGAGGTATACTTAGCTTGCAAAATACTCGTTTAAATATTACTTAATAAAAGGGATTTTTGAACTGACACCATCATTTTATCCATATATGTACTCTATTTTCAGACTACATTACAAAGCTGAATTTTTGCTAGCTGTAAGGAAGTGAATGTAACCATGCATTTTTATTACTAGCTTTTTGTATTTCGTGTTTGACTGTAGTTGGACTACATTTTCTTTGTTGATTTCATATTGCTTCTGAAATGGTTTAAAAATGTGTCATCTCTTTGTTTGAAGTCTGGTGTAAGTAACTTAAGTGTCAACTTTTTGGTAGATAAGGCATGTGTTCACAAGTATTGTAAACACAATAACAATGTCACGGTTGCTTTAGTGACTGATACTTTGGAAGAGCCCAGTCTGGCTAGTGTCTATCCTCTGGAACGATGGAGCTGTTCAAGAGTGTGAGATCCCATAATCCTCAAGTGATCTGAAGTGGTTGTCTGTTATAGATAGAGTCTTGTAGATAGAAGCTTAAAAATATAGTTCTAACTCTCATGAAAAAAACAACTCTTATGGGTAAAACAGAAAAGGTCTTTGGTATCCTTCTGATATACTAAAGATATGTTGAGAGGTTCTTATCTATCTGCATTACGAATCCACCAGCTCATAGATTTGCTGTACCTGGACCAGCAATGTTAATGCAACTATGCATGAAGGGAGACACATGTTGAATCTAGTCTTCTCACTGGTCTTGGCTATCTGCAGGGTAGTTATTGTCCTTATGGGGATTACAGGATCATTCATTATAGTGTAGAGTTCAACACTGGGGATAAAAGAAATTCCCTTCAGCTAACCATGCATAATAAATGTTGCCCATTATATTATGCGGGATTTGGAGAAATGCGAACACTCTCAGACTCAAGCACAGCCCTTTCAAGGATAATTATAGAGTAATGAACTCTCTGTACCCTTTACTCTGAGAGTACAATGGTTCTGACCTAAGGGATCACGTGGAGATATTTCGCAGAAGTAACAATCTTATTTCTCTTGACAAACAGCCTGAACACCTTCTTCAGAACAGTGGACGATCCTCGTTTTTCAGTGTCCATGCCTCTGAAGATAGCAATTAGTAGCCATGTGATTCGTTCTGCTAGTTTTTTGGAAGAACAAGATTTTTGTCAGGTTTGATGAGCTAAGAGGTATTAAGTAAAGGAGTTCAAAAACTTCAGAATTGCCATACTAGAATACAGCAGTGGTGCAGCAAATGCAGCACTCTGTCTTAGAAAGAAGCATATTACAAATAGAGAGGAAAATCTTTGGGTATTTTTAAGACTTCACTCACCCCAAATGTATTTGGAAACTACAAACTAGTTTCTAACTAGAAAAAAATCCTAGAAAAAGTGACGATATGTACACAATGACGCTATCCCAGGTTCCAGTATGTGTGGACACAGCATTAAATGTGTCCTGTTCAGAGTCATAAGCAAGAGAGATAGTGTGTATATATAGTTGTTAGAGTAGGGAACTGGCAGTTAAGAGGCCTGAGTTCAACACCTAAATCTACCTCCAACCCACAGTGTGAAATTGTACAAGTCATTCTATATTGCTGTGCCTTGTGTCACGGGGTCCACTTACCATTGGGCATCTCCTTGTGGCTGAGTCTGGGGATTTATTCTACTCAGGTCTGATGCCTCCCCTTCAGACAGATTGGTCTCAGGACTCGCAGTGCTCCCTCTTTGTGACTCAGCCCTCCAGCTAGGTCATTGTATAGACCTCCCCTTCAGAGGTATCAAAGTCCCACTGGGTTAGCTTTCTGCATGCCATTCCAGACAATCTTCTGATCCAAGGCCAGGTCCTATGCCACTTCCTCAGCAGCTGGGAACCTGGGCCTGCCTACTACTCAAGGTTCCAGCCCACGGATTCTTTGTCTAGCAACCACGATCTGCTTGCTCCAGCCTCTGTTGCTATTTCTCTGGACTCCTTCCTACTTCCCTTCTCTATCTCCTGGTACTGCCTCTAAATTTATCAGCCTAAACTCCCTCATCCTGTGGGTAACTGTACACTACTTCTTTCTTTGGTTTCTTGCCAGACTCTGTAACCCCAAACACACCTCCCTTCTCCCAGGGCGTGACTGCAAACTACTTCCCCCAAAGCCCTGTTCTTCTTCTTGTGGCATAGCAGACTCATTTCCTGAGTCTATGACTGCCATGCATTGTACTTAGTATCTTTTTCATGACTTAGAGTCTCGCACCTTTCCCCGTATTCTTAGAGAATTGCAGAAGAGCTTTTTTTAAATGGGCCCTGTTTTCCTAGGTTTTTCTGATGTGTTGTTAGAAATAAATTACTGTTTAATCTACAATGCCCTGTTATAATTCCAAACAGAGCCACTTTGCTCCTCCTCCCAGGGCCTTGGATTATGTCAACATTGTCAATTGTAAGGCATACGACTCAGAATTTTTTCCCATTTGTTTCATCTGCCAACAGTTCTTGCCATTCCTTCCTTAGCTCATTTTAGATTAGGTGTTTACATTCTTGTTTGCCTAAGGGAATTCCTAGGTTCATGATTAATAGCACTTTTTTGCCTGTTTGTCAGCCAATTTGTTGCCTGCTATCTCTATATGTGCTGGGATCCAGGCTATTACTGTGATTATATGCAATGGTGACAGTTCAGTTATTAGCAGTAATATTTCATTAAAGATATTGTCATTTCTGCTAGCAGACTTATCACTGTAAAATTGTCTGTGGCCCTGATAAGGAGTCACACAGGTTGGCTACAGCAGCTGGCCACACATCTGAAGTCCAGTTTAGTGCCAGTATAATCCCTGTTAGCTCAGCTGTAAAGATTGATACAAAGCTAGTTAGCATTACAGCTTTCTTGAGTCTGAGTGAGGCACAGAGAGAGCTTTTCCCATTTGTCCTGTATTTTCCTCACTGGAGCGATCTGTATATATTTGGCAATAGTGTCCCCACTTGTCACCAATGTATGAATTTGCTATATTTTGTATATTTATCAGTCTTCTCCCTTTATGTATTTCACTATATAATTCCATGTCTATCTTGGGGGGAAAGTTTTCCAGTGAGTATTTTCACATAACTATAAATTTTGGTCTCTTTTAATCCTCTTTTCGTTAAGATCCTTTATCAACTTCTGTAGCCTACTCACATGGGGAATTTTGAGGGTTTCTTGTCCTCCACTTAATTCCCAATGATCATTATTTATTAGCTTTGTGTTATCATCTTTGCTATTACGTAGTACTTTGGCCCAAAAGTTTAAGTCGAGGAGCTTCATTCTAAGAGTGATAGGCATTTCACTGGCTGCTGTTTATAGTACATGAAGAGGTATAGTAATGAAGGCATCGTGTGTGATATGCAGTGCCTGTGTTTGGATGTAGTCCAGTTTTCTCAGATTCCTTTCATTGCTGATCCAAAGGCCTGGCATCTATACTCAATAATTGGTCTAATTATCGCTTTGTATAATATTGTGACCATTTTCTTATCTGCTCCTCAGAATGTTTCAGAGATCCTTTTCAGTAAGTTAATTCTGCATTTTCACTTTTCTTTAATATTTTCAATACGGTCCCTCTAAGTGAGCTTATCAAATATCACACCTAAGAATTTTTAATTTTTTACTATATTTAGCTGTTCATTATATCGGTATAAATTTACAACTTTTTGGATTTTCCTTTTTGTGAAGCTCACTCCCTTAATTTTGCTTAAGAAAAATGGGAAGCTCCACCTGTTTTCCCTTATACACTTAAGTGCATTATTGATTCTTTTGGCAGCTCTTTCAAGGTTTCTGCTTTTGGTCCATATGGCCAGTCTCGCCCCTGCTTCTCCAGCAGCAGGTGTTTGGTTGTGCAGGGCAGTGCTTACCTGGGGGGTCAAAGTAACTCCCCTTCCTCAGTTTCTAGCTCCACATGCTGCCTCTGCCTGCAGGCACTGCAACCGGAGCTCCCATTGGCTGTGGTTCCCAGCCAATGGGAGCTGCAGAACCAGGTCTTGGTGGGGAGCAGAGCAGAGCAGAGGCAGCATGTGGAGCTAGGAGCGGGAGGTTGCCACTTCCCAGGAGCTGGGTAGGGAACTTGCCCCAGCCTTGCCAACCTCTCTTCCCCAGCCGTGATGCCCCTCCCCCTGAACACCCACGACGCTCCCTGAGCCGCAACCCCCGCACGCACCCACAGAGCCCTCTGGGCTGCCACCCGTGGCACCCCCAGGGCCGCCCCTCTGAATCTTGCCCCCCCACCACAAAGTTTTAGTCAGGGGTATATAGTAAAAGTCACGGACAGGTCACAGGCCATGATTTTTTGTTTACTGCCTGTGACCTGTCCATGACTTTTACTAAAAATACCTGTGACTAAAACATAGCCTTACATATGACACAGTTGTCAGCAAATAACATGATCCCTATTCCTGTACTCAGCTCCTTAGGGAGGTCATTCATCATGATGTTAAAGAGGGTTGGGCTAATTCCATTCTCCTGTGGAAATCCATTTCCAACTGAATATACGTTGGAAAAAGCTTTCCCTATTCAGACTTGTGTAGGTCTTTTGTTTAAGAAGTCCCTTATCCATCTGTACATTTTCCCCATAACATCCATGGAAGCCCCTTTATGAAGTAATCCCTCTCTCCATAACACAGCATGAGCTTTCTCTATGTCCAGGAAAGTTGTTATTGTGAATTCTTTGGTTCTCAGGTATTTTGTGGTTCTGTCTCTAACCTTACAGTGTGGTCAATCTCATTCCTACCTCTTCTGAACCCACTTTGCATTCCATCTATGAATTTATTTCTCTCTGGGTGTTGTACCACTAATCTCTCCATTATCATTCTTTCCATTGTTTTACCTCTACAGGCTGTGAGGGCAATGGGTCTTTGTGTCGAGTCTTGAGCACAACTTACCTGACTTCCTCACTGGGACAATAATTGCATGGTTCTGGTCCTTAGATATTTCACTATTTTGCAATATGTTGTTATATAATTTTAGTAGCACCTCGAGCTTCCTTCACTTAAGTGTTTAAGCTTTTCAAAGCTTATTTTGTCCTTGCCAGGTGCAGTGCTTTTGCTGCTTATTACCATTGTTTGGAGTTATCTCCTACTAAAGTTTTCATTTAAAATAATATCCATATCCTCCTTCCATCTCTTCAGCCTCACAATTATCCTTAAAGAATGTTCTTTTCCTCTCCCTAATTTGTCCTCTGATCCTCATCTTTACTTTTTGAAACATGTGGCCAGAATTTACACTTTTTCTTTGTTGGAGTTTTACTCCATGCCCTGCAATTGTTGCTCTTACTCTTTATTCCATTCATTTTTCTAATTTGTTTATATACCTCTGCTGCATTGGTATTTTTATTTACTTTGCTACAGTCTGTTTCCCAGCTTTCTCTTTTTGCCCTTTTTAGAGCCCTTTGTGCACCTGCCTTGCTTTTTTTAAAATATATTTGATTAAGTCTTCACTGTTTAAGGAATTTTTTGCTTTTCTGTATGCCTTATTCCTTTTCCTAATTTTACATTTCTTGTTCTACCATGAAATGCTTTTCCTATCTTTAAGTAGTGTTCGTATCCTAAGAATAGGTAGGCTGGTTGTCTTTAGAACACCCTTAGTAACATCACTACAGAATTCCTCAATATCTTCATTTAATACTTTGCTCAATCGCATATTCCTCACTTTTGTTTCTAAAGAGTTTTCCATTTGCCTTTTTTTTTTAAAGATTCTAAGTGGAGATATTATCCCTGTCTTCAGTGTTCCCTTTTTCTTAATATGTAATTAATGTTGGGAAGTGGTCTCTACCCAGTCCTTTCTCTCTATAATTTTCTCAGCTGCATTTACTTGCTATGGTGCTAAAAGCAATTCCCAGATCCAGGCATGAGAATAGGGTTGCCAGGAGTCCGGTGTTCGACCGGAATGCCCGGTTGAAAAGGGACCCTGGCGGCTTCGGTCAGTCACGCCATTAAAAGTCAGGTCGGTGGCACAGTGGGGCTAAGGCAGGCTCCCTATGGCTCCCGGAAGCAGCCGGCATGTCCCTGTGGACCCTAGGCGCAGGAGCGGCCAAACAGGCTCCGCGTGCTGCCCCCACCCCGAGCACTGGCTCCTGCGGTTCCTGGCCAATGGGAACTGTGGGGGTGGCGCTTGCAGGCAAGGGCAGCAAGGTGACCCCCCTGGACTCTCCACCTAGGAGCTGGACATGCCAGCCACTTCCAGGAGCCACCTGAGGTAAGTGCCAACCAGAGCCTACACCCCGAACCCCCTCCCACACCCCAACCCACTGATCCAGCCCTGAGCCCTCTCCCACACCCAAACTCCCTCCCAGAGCCTGCACTTCCTCTCACACTCTGAATCCCTCAGCCTCAGCTGGAGCCCCCTCCTGCACCCTGAAATCTTCATCCCCAGCCACGCCCCCAGCCAGATCCCTTACCTCCCCGCACCGAACCCCCTGCCATGCCTGGAGCCCCCTGCCACACCATGAACTCCTCATCCCTGGCCCCACCTGAGCGCACCACCCCAGATGGAGCCCTCACCCCCAACCCTCTGCCCCCAGCCTGGAGCCCTCTCCTGCATCCTGAAATCCTCATTTCTGGCCTCACCCCAGAGCCCACACCCCCAGCCGGAGCCCTTCCTCCCTCCCACACCCCAACCCTCTGCTCTAGCCTGGAGTCTCCTCTCACACTCCGAACCCCTTGACCCCATCCCAGAGCCCTCTCCTGCACCCCAAACACCTCATCCCCTGCCCCACCCCAGAGCCTGCACTCCCAGCCAGAGCCCTCATCTCCTCTGCACCCTAACACCCTGCCCCAGCCCTGAGCCCCCTGCCACATCACAAACCCCTCATCCCCTGCCACACCTCAGAGCCCGCATCCCCAGCTGGAGCCCTCATCCCTCTGGCACCCGAACCCCCTGTCCCAGCCGGGTGAAAATGAACAATGGTGGGGAAGAGTGAGCAATAGAGGGAGTGGGGAATGGAGTGAGCGGGAGTGGGGCCTTGGAGAAGGGGCACTGCAGGGCAAGTGTGTTTTGGTTTTCTGCAATCATAAAAATTTGCAACCCTACATGAGAAGCTTTCAGCAGCTGTATTTAACCTGGTAGGTGCTCCATTTAATGTTACTGAATTATTGTCTTCAAAAAATTGCTTTAAACGTTTTCCATTTTTATCATTTTTCTTCCCCACAGTCTATTGTGACTATTCAGATCACCACAGATAATGATATGACATGTGCAATTAATTCTTTTAGGCCCATAGCCTCTAGTTTCCTGCATGGGTTATAGACCTTATAAAGTCATAGAAATACTAAATGGTTTTCTATTGGTATTTATTATAATATTATACTCAATATTAGCTTTTTAACCTCTACTTCAAGGTAATTCAGGTTTTCCTTAATGAAGGTGCAGAAGTCTCCAGCTTTTCCTATTTTTCTATCATGTCTATATATGCCACATCCAGGGAATTCATAGCCTACTTTTTCTATTCACCAAGTCCCCTGTATGCATATGCATCAGGATTTGTTTTCATATCAATAATATTTTTCTTTAATTCCTTACACTCTGGGCATTCCAGCTGAAATAGGTTAAAATTCTTTTAATCTTCAATATTTCCTTCACTTAAGAAAGCATGAAGTCATTGCACTGATAGATTGCTAGCTCATAGGTACTTTTCAGCAGCTTTTATTATAATTCTTATTTTCTCTGTTTTCTTTCCTGTTTGAGATGTACAATTCATTACTTCAATAATAAACACAATGAATCTCTGTTCTGTAAGTAGCATGTCATCTCCTTTTACCCCAGTGTCACTTCCTTCCCATTATTCTGTTGCTGGCTATTCCCTTTCTCTATATCAGGTTTTCTTTTTTCCTCTTTTAGATCTCTCGTAGCAGCTTCTGCTTAAGATATTATTAGTAATTTTGGTTTATTTCTCTAGCTTGCTTTGCCTCAGTACATCTTTTATATGCTGAGCTGTTTTCCTGCACAATTAAAACATTTTTGTTCTGTCCCTTCCTCACAATCATCATATGAATGTTCATCTCCACACTTACGGCATTATATTTTCTCTTTGCAGTTATTTTCTACGTGACCAAATCTTTGACACCAGTAGCTTTTCACAGGAGAAGGAATATAGGGCATAGTCCATAATAAATTTGATATCCTAAAGTTACTGTATCTGGTAGCATTTTTTCCTTAAATGTGACCAGCCCAGCTGTCAGGGGTTTACTATCACCTCCCCTTCTGCTCATTAGCCTCTTAGCCATTATCACCTGATCTTTACCTATTCACTGGTTTATTTCTTCTTCTGACATTTCATCAGGCATATCACATACTATTCTTTTTGTTTCTGTGAGGAATTTAGGTAGCTAACAGCTTTTTTTATTTTACCTCAGCTAGCATGCTTGTCTTAAGGAGCTCCCACACATTTTTTGATTCACTCTGCAATCCTCAGGGGATCAATATCATGTATCTTTGTTCCCTTAACAAGAGATTTTACTATTATGTAATTTGCTCCATTTCCCCTTCCTGCCCTCCTATTTGCTGGCTCTTCTTCTGGTTCTCGACAATCTAACCCTTTTTGTTTCTTCTTTGTTTACATCCAGTCTTTCTCAGTGTTTTCCCTTTCTTCACTGGCTAGGCTGGATTCAGTTTCATTTGTTGCTCTTCCATATCACTCTGCCTAGCCTGTCAGGCAAAGCCTCTGCCAGCCACAGCTCAGCCAGCCAGTAGCCTAATGAGTCCTTTGTCAGCAGCCAACCCAGCCATTCATCTCAAACTCTTGTTCCAGCCGACCCAGCAGACCTCTTCTGCTCTCAGCTTGCTGGCTTTATACAGGTTCAGCCTGTCCCTGCGAAGCTGTGCTTCATCATCGATTAGCCTTTCAGGCCCTGGCTCTCCCACAGTACAGCCTATCAGGTTAATTGTCATAATCTGCTCTGCCTTGTGTGGATTGGACACCCCTTCACACCTTGGTTTCCATGCTTGTGAAGTGGGAAGAATTTTAATATTTCTTTGGGATCCTTGGGGGTGGGAGAGGGCAAGAGGATAGATCAGTGTACTGTATAATTTATATTGCCTTATCAGAATAGAGACTATGGTGATGAACACCATAGCAAATTCCTAGGATTCCTTTATTTTGTTCATATCTTTTCTGCCATTATCTTTTTTTCAGTAGCCACTGATATGGTGGTTTGCTGGACTCAGCTAAACTACCTGGAGAACAGGATAGTTATCTAGTGATAGTCACTAGAAAGTGATACTTAGTGACTCTGTGAGATCCAACTTGGAGAGGTATGGCTTTGATTAGATCAGGGATCGGCAACCTTTGGCATGTGGCCCGCCAGGGTAAGGCCCCTGGCGGGCTGGGCCAGTTTGTTTACCTGCTGCATCCACAGGTTTCGCTGATCACAGCTCCCACTGGCCACGGTTCACTGCTCCAGGCCAATGCGGGCTGTAGGAAGTAGCATGGGCCGAGGGATGTGCTGGCTGCTGCAAACCGCAGCCAGTGGGAGCTGCAATCGGCTGAATCTGTGGACGCGGCGGGTAAACAAACTGGCCCGGCCTGCCAGGGGCTTACCCTGGTAGGCTGCATGCCAAAGGTTGCCGATCCCTGGATTAGATAATACATAAATACGTATTTGGCTCATTTTTTACTTTGAAGTGGTCATATGGTGTCTCATACATATATGTTGAATCTGATTTGGCCTATTTAGGTCCTTGGACATCCAGTACACATTTGAGAGCAACTTGACAGTCTTCTTTAAGCAGGGATTTATATCTGAAAGATGTTGTGAAGTTCTTATATTCCACAGTTCTTGTTGTGCATTTAATTTCTTCACACACAAGATTCCTTTTAAAACATATATGTATACATTGAGCCTCCATTGCATTGTTCTAATGAACATTTTATAGCAAAAATGCTGTGCTCTTAAGATTTTTAATAGATGCACTTTTCTGGTGGTGTGAAGGCTAAATAAAACAATATTTATTAACCAATTTTGCATTAAACTGTAACCACAGAAAAATATGCATCTTCTGAAACTTGCCACTGGTGTGCAGTGTAGACTTAGAAATGCCTCTGTAGAGAGTGATAGCTCTTTTGTCATTAAAACAGAGAGAATTTTCCCTTTCTGGTAGTTGGAGTATTAAAGCATATGTACTCTAGCTGGTCTCGTTTTAAAAAAAACAGGTTGATTCTAAGTCTGGTTCCCACTGGAAATGACAAATCACTAAAATTGGCAATTGCTGGCACTCCCATTAGCAGTGCCAGTATCAGCAGAGGTGCTTGGAATTGACTGGATATGGAGACCAAACTAGTATCCTTCACCCTTTGGTTGTGGAACATTTTCAGAGCAGTGTTAGAAGCTAGATTTTGGTGCTGCTCTTTCTTTTCTGGGGAAAAAGTAGGAAACCCAGAAATCAGTCACCAGAGTTATTCATCTTGCACTAGAAATAACTCACTCATAAAAAATATCTCTGAGCACCGTTCAAGAAAAAGTATTCTTCCAAACTCTCTCTCTATTTTTCATTATAGCTTATGGCTTATGACTCTTCTTTACTTCAGTATCTTAGTATTACAGCTCTATGACCATCTTGGTAAACTTTACCTCATGGTAAAGAAGAGACAGGACTCCAATGTACTGAATGAGATCCTATGTTTTGATGTTTACATCATAAGCTAGTACAGATGGGTATAACTCCTTTGAGGTTTTTAAGGTCAGGCTTGACAAAGCCCTGGCTGAGATGATTTAGTTGGGGATTGGTCCTGCTTTAAGCAGGGGGTTGGACTAGATGACCTCCTGCGGTCCCTTCCAACCCCGATATTCTATGATTCTATGAACTCCACTACAGCCAGAGTGGCTATGTCCTTATACTATCAAAATGTATTTGTGTATCCTTCCAACCTAGCTCATCCCTAGGAATTTTGCACAAGGTATGCATGATAAAATAAAGCAAGGCGTATATTTAGCCTTTCCTTAAAAAGTCACCTTCATTGGAGCTCAATTAATATGAACACATTGAATTAAATATGGTATTCTTCAACTAGTAAGTGCTTTAGGGAAGAGGCTGAAGGAGATGCATTCAATCACATAATGAGTTTATTTTTTTCTCAGTAGTCCTTTAAGAAGTTCTACCGCCACTTATATCATCTCAGATATCAGCTACAGAAAAGCAGTATATCAAAGCAGTGCAACCTCCTAATGGCTGAAACTTAAAGTGGTCTTGTTCATTTGTTGGCGCTACAGGGCTTGTGACCTGCCGTTCTTTCAGCTAGTCTCAGAGTTTGTTCCTTCCTCATTTAAAACCACTAAATATGTATCCAAATAAACTAATGCTCTAAAAGAGGGAAAGGTCACAGAAAACAGAGAAAACAATTAACCAGAATGGAAGAAACTAAAGTGGCAAGTGTCTGAGCAAGAATCAGTGGCAGACTGACAGTCAACTGAAGAGTAAATTAAAGCTTAGTGGCCTGATTCTCAATTGCCATACACCTCTGTGTAGTTGTTTTCATCTGTGGTGTAAAGCATTACCAAAACCAATATAGTAGCAAGTTACAGCCATTTTGCATTTGTGTAAATGACTACACCGTGACTGCATTGGATTGGAAAGTGAAATAGAAAAGAGCAGTTATAGAGTTGAAAAGAATGAAGGACAAAAAGGAACAAATTCTTGTGCTGCATTACAATAGCATAGTGTTTGTTTCAATTAAGAAACATATAAGGGAGGTCTTTGTGTGCTTTTTGATGTGCAATGAAAAGAATCACTGTCCACTCCAAGGCAAAGCTGCAACCATTCTCTCAGATGCATTTGCCTGGGGAGACACCATAAATAGACTCAGAAGTTATATCATGGTTTTGGGGGAAAACAGTAATGTCTAATTATTAGCATATTTTATTGTTTATTTAAGCAGTAACTGTGTACTCTGTGCTGTACAGAACTCAGATAATCTCTGCCTTCACTAGTTTACAATCTAAATTAGACTGACCATGAATAGCCTACACACACTGGACACCTCAGAATCATGAATGATTAGGAATATTTCTTTAAAAAGTTTTTTCACTGATGACTTGTTTACAGTGCAGAAACGAGTTTTTAGGAGACAGGATAGGTTTTTTAAAAATTGTGGGTTTTTTAATTTTTGTTGAAATGTTTTCAATAAAGTCAGGTTTCTGGTTCAAATACTTCATTCAAATTTGCCTTTCAGAATATTTTTCCATATTCCCTTAGTTTGCTGCTTTGACAAATGTTCCTACCAGTAAACTCATTTGCTGTTATTGAAAAGATTAGTATTAACTTGGGAAAAATGAATATGTATTCATCAATGAGTTATGCTCAGAAAATTGATAATGAATTAACTCAGTGTGCACAAAATTATAGCAAGTTGGAATATATATCACTTGGTTTAAGGCACCTAGTTCTAATACTTTGCACTTCCTGTAGTAGCTGTCTTCCATCTATTCTTGCACAGACCAGGATGAGGATAATTATTAGAGTTGGTTTAAAAAAATGTCTATCAAAATTTTTTTGAAGAAAAATGGCCTTTTTTTCCCTCCAAAAACTATTTTTTTTCTGGGTGTTTGATGGGAAAACTAAAATCCCCAAATCTTTTTGGTTTTTGAAAACATAATGTTTTCTGGTTTTATAAAATAAAATGCTAATCTCTTTTTATTTTCTTCTTTTCTTTTTTGGTTGAAAAAATGAAAAAATTCCTGTGGAAAACATGACACTTTTTCATTTCTTTCAAAAGTTTTCATGGAAAATACTGTTTTCTGATCAGCTGTAGTCATCATGTCTGGTTTGATTATGGAGCCCTTATTCACCATGGTGAGCACTGACTTTGTGACCAGACTTATTGATTTAAGTAGGATTATTTGTGTAAGTGCTCATCCATGTAAGTATGAATTGCCCAACTACCCCTGGATGATAAACCTATCTATTAATGAATTAGATTAATAAGCAACCACTTGCTTGCCTAGAATACAACACTGTTTTCCACTGATGTGGAGTTTACATTATTGACTTAACAGGACAGCCAGACATTGTTGATTGTGTTTAATTATATGGATACACGCCATAAAGGGAACTAAATTTCATTATTGTATGCTGAGGGAGAATTTTAGATTCACAACGGACTTAGTGATCCTCCCCAGCTGGTGGCTTTGTGCATGTCTTTGAAAGGAAGATTTGGAAAGGCTCATATCACATTCCTGATTTCAAAAGGATCTTTCCATGAGCTCTGAAGAAACCACAGATGGATCAGCAGATAGTGCTTGTCCACAACTTCAAGCTTCAAGTATCTAGTACTGTGACCATTTGGAAGCAGTTTCTCTCTGCACCTGGTATCTAGAATATAGACAGAAACCACACAATCCACAAGCATTTTCAGTGCTGGGTTTAGGAAAAAGTAAATATACCTGCTGCATATGTAAGTTTACTACCACATCTGCTTGGCTATGTGGCTAGGATGAAGAAAAGTTGGTCAGATTTGTTGTTTCATTGTGGCTATTGAAATAGAAGGTGATTTTTCAGTCAGCTGTAATGTACAGAGAAGAGTTGTATTACTTTTGGAGCAAAGAGAAAGCTTGGGAGGTTAGAGGGGGAGAGAGCCAGCCAAGCATTATTCCTGTGTTTAATTTGTAACATGAATTTGCCTTTTCAACCTGCATATACTGACTGACAGTGAGTTGAGGGCCTTGAAGCTGTTGCATTACATCCTGTTTCCTTAGATTCTAATTAATCAAAGGATTCAATTTTAGGTAAAATCAATTAATGGTGTTTTGTTTAGAGAGTCAAATTCTGCCCTCAGTTACACCCATGGAACCCCACTTATTTCTATGAACAATCAGGAGAATGAAGTTAGGAAATGATCCAATGCCCACTGAAGTCAATGTGAGTCTTTTCCGTTGTTGTCAATAGACTTTGGATCAGTCCCTAAATAAGTCTGAATGGAAGGCAAATTCTGCCCTCTTGTAAGTTCTCCATGGGCAAGTATCACTTTGCGACATGGAAATAAATTTAACATTTATTCACATGATCGTATGTAGAACAAGAGGGAAGGGCTCAGTAAACCACACAAGGGCAGTCTGTGCCACCTCTCCTGGTGGTTGGCCGACTAAAGGCTGGCGATCACCTGCTATTGCTACTCACTTATCTAGTTACTCCTTTAAGTCAAGTGGTCCAAGGTCTGTCTGAAGAACCTGGGTTCACACCCAGATGACAACCTACAAGATAAGGTTGTTGTACGCCCCAGCCATCCTCTCCCTCAATTCCAGTCACATGGCTCACCGTACTTTTTTTTTCTCTCAGAAGGCCTGATCCTGCATTTCTTGCTGGGTAAAACTGGGTAAAACGCCCATTGATTTCAGGGGTCAGTAAGGAATATAGGGTTGGCTCATAGATAGAGGCTGAAGCAGAATATTGCTTAACCATGGCTTTTTCATAGCACAGTCTATCAGTTAAAGAGAAGGGGATCGTTACAGCAGTACTAGGGAACTGCTCTGTGTTTTACAAGACATAGTTATACTCTCCTCTGCTTCTCTTCAAGCAACCTCAATGCAACACCTTTCACACTGAATCTGCAATAACCTCAAGTCAGACTGGCAGGTGATTAGATACAAGTCATTTGTTATGATCACAGATGACTTGTGTGCCAATGAGGAGCAATGATTGCAAACTCTATTGTGACTTTATAATATTTAATATTGAAAGGAATGAGTTCAGGTTGCTAAACTCTCTTCATTTTGAATTGCAAGAGAGATCAAAAGCATGTAATAGAGTGAAGAGCCAACTTGTTAATTTGTGGAAATGAAACAGCACATAAAAATAGCACTACCTGTGAGGAACAGGGTTTGTTAGGCTATATTTGGAAAGTGATTTGCCCCTTTAAACTAGTTCTGGATGGTTGACTGACTGAAAGTGGGGGAGAAAATTAATGGGAATGCCAGGAAAATATCTTCACATGTCAGTGTTTACACCTGGCTTGATAATTCATCATTAAAAATTTATGACACGTTTGGTTCTCTTTCTGCTTGTGAATTGTCCATGAATAGATCATGACTTTTTCAAATCTATTTGTTCTGAATTATCGGCAGAATAATTTCTATAAATAATTTTTGATTACCAGCAAAACTTTTGTTGCAACAATTTGATATTCAAGTTATTTTTATTGGACACACACAGCTCACATGAAATATTTGTGTTCCCTGACTGGAGGAGTGTAACTTTAAGAATCACATATCTTATGATTATAAATTTGAAATTGTGCTTTTGATTATATTCTGAAATATTCAGTTAAGATTTTGCTGCTTCAGTGAATATGCCTTCCCACAAACTCATTTACTAGAATATTCATGAAAAGAAAACACAAAAGAGGAGCAAACACAATTAAAGGAAATTTCTTTCACCATTTAAATTAATATTTTCAGAATTCCCCCCCCATATTTTCCCTGCTGTATGTAGTGCCATGTAAGGTTATGCAGACTGAAAAATTCCATCAAATTATTTTTTTTATCATCCACTGGTGATGAGTCTAATGCAAAATGAATGATCTGTTGTGTGACTCTGAGAGTACCCATTACTAATGTTGGCAAGTTTGTGCCACAATAACACCATACTCAACATATAGACCTATTGAAATAGATAGGACTGTGAAGTATGGGAGTTCCCAATATGTGTAAGGATGCCATAAACTTAGCCTTTGTTTACAATTAGTTATACACCATAGCTGGAGAGAGAGACAGGATTCAGCTTTTCTTTTCCCCAAAGGCTACCACACTTTTCAGAGCCCTCCCATGGAACTGTTCTTAATTTAAATAGCTTTAGAGGCATTCTGGTGCCAGGATGCCTTTTCCCTTCAGAGTTAAGTCCCTAGCTCTGGACAAAGAGCAGGAGGAGAGCATTTTACGGAAGGTCTCTTGTGGAATGCCAGGGGAATAGGGGCTCTGTTACAACTGATGATCTGTGACACTGTGACGTACCCAGGGTACAATCCAGACTAATGAGTAGCTGTGTCACCCCTGCCCTCTAACTAGGGGTGTCTTTCATAATGCTTTGCTGCTGTAGCCTCCAGCCTGGACTGCCCACAATCAGCCTCCAGCATCAACATGCAAGTCACTCTCAGCTATGTCTGTGTGTGTGCTCCAGCCAGCCAGCCACATCTTGACTGACTGAAAGTGGGGAAGAAAATTAATGGGAATGCCAGGAAAATATCTGCACATAATATGTCAGTGTTTACACCTGGCTTGATAATTCATAATTTAAAATTTATGACATGTTTGGCAACATCTTGGCTTTCATCAGCCTTGGTTATTTTGCAGGCTGGCCCCAACACCCCCCCACCCCTGACCAGTCTTACAGTTGCCCCCAGAAATGAATGTCTTGTACTGCCCAGCCCTCTCCTGGACAATGCAAGTTTATATAAAGTCCATTATTTTGTTAATAGAAATAATAAGCATACAAGTTGCCACCCCAAATGGAGTTTCTCAAATACTTCAATTTAAACACACTGGATTAAATAATAAAACAACTTTGTTAATTATAAAGAGAGAGATGTTAACTGAGTACACGTAATGAGGCATAAAGATCAGAAATGGTTGCAAGAAAAATAAACATAAAACACAACGAGCACCTAACTCAACAAACTGTGTTAAATCCAAAGCAAAGTTCTCGCCACATGCTTTCAGCAGTCTTACTGACCAAACTGCTTAGTTCAGGACCCCTTCTCCCAGAATCCAACTAATGATTCCTTCTGTTGCTTCAGGTGCCATAAATGCAATGGTCTTTGAGGGGAGGGCCTTGGAGAGTTTTCCCCTCCTTTTTATAGTTTCAGTTCCCCATTTGAAAAACATTTTCAGCTGGATACCAGGAGACAAAAAGTCTATGTGGAAGGGATGTTCTCTGCTACTTTTTTCTCATCTGTTTGAGCTGTTTTTCTCTCCCCGGCCTGCTTGATGACTGTTTACTGCTTAGAGTCATAGACTTTAAGGTCAGAACGGACCATTATGATCATCTAGTCTGACCTCCTGCACAATGCAGGCCACAGAATCTCACCCACCCACTCCTGTAATAAACCCCTAACCTATGTCTGAGCTTTTGAAGTCCTCAAATCATTGTTTAAGACTTCAGGGTGCAGAGAATCCTCCAGCAAGTGACCCATGCCCCACGCTGCAGAGGAAGGTGAAAAACTCCCAGGGCCTCTGCCAATCTGCCCTGGAGGAAAATTCCTTCCCAACCCCAAATATGGCGATCTGCTAAACCCTGATCATGTGGGCAAGACGCACCAGCCAGACACCCAGGAAAGAATTATCTTAAATGCAAATTAAGCATAGCACATGGTCCATTGTTTAGGACAGACCTCTTTTCCAACTTCTGCTTAGGAAGGGCTGTGGTTTGGAATATGTACTAATAACACCATACAGGGAAATTTTGTAACTTCACATATGGTGTTGCCACGTGTATTTTATCAAGATGAAACTGAATAGCAAATTATGAGTTTTCAAATGATTCCTTACAAGACATACTTTGTACAAAGATTATTACAATAGTGTGTAAGGTGTCAATACAGGGGTACATTCTGTCACAGATACTTATTTGGGAGGATAGCTTGCCTGTTCCTATATGTGAATTTTATTGCAGTTGGGTGAGGTATAAGGATCACTTCATTGTTTGTGGTAGCTTAGATCTTTACAGTTAGCTCACGCTGCTAGTGATTATGAATAGTGAACATAAGCAGTTTCGGGGATCTGGCATCCCAATAGAAGTCTTTCAAATATCGAAGCAGTGGGAGTCAACATGTCAGCTACCCACTACAAAGGGCTATGCAGGACTTCAGAACATGGATTACAAGTCTCTGCTCAGTTCTATCCTGTTTATTGCTTAAAGTTCTTAAATCTGCTTTATCTACCCAAAAGCAACCTCACACTTGGCCTTTGCAAAAGAAGCATTATCTTTTTAATTTCCTGAAATGTAATAAATTGTTGAGTTTTCTTATATATGCCATCATAACTGCAATATTCTTTGACCTTTGCAGAGCTGGCCAAATAACAAACAGGCAGAGGATTCTCTTAGAATGTTGTTTATGTACACCAGAATCTCATCCGACTCCAACAAGAGAATGTACTTTCCTTGTAGTCAGGAAATATTATATAGAGGTTTGAGCAGACGTAGATTCTATTCCCAACTGTCGCTGACTCATTGTGTGATCTTGGGGGAAGAGATGGATCCCCTCTGAGCTTAATTTCAAACTTGTGCATAAGGTATATAGTACAATATTTAATGGGCACATAATTCGTAAAGCATTTTGTGCCTGTTGTAGAAGGTGCTTTGTAAGTGCAATGCATTATTTATTTATTTGCTGCTACTAACTGTTGATATACGTTCAGTTGGACAGTTCTTCTGGCAATTCTACTCTAAATTACTAAAATAATTTTAGGTAGTGTCTTGTACTATACTTGAATAACATTTTTTACTTGTTTAATAATATAGGGCTGGATTATGCTCCCCCTTAGCTAAATTAAATAATGCCTTATTCCACGACTCATCGTGTTGAAATAAGAGGCAACTCTTGAAATTGATGACAAGTTGAAATTGCTGAGACTACTGGTTATCATGCTGAGAAGTATCATCTCATTATTTCCTTGTGCTCCTATGTTTGTCTATATCCATCAGTTGTCTCTTGTCTTATACTTAGATTGTTATCACGTTGGGGCAATGACCATCTTTTTCTTCAGTGTTCGTACGGCACCTAGCAGAATGGGGTCCTAGTCCATGACTGGGTCTGTTCTGCAATACAAATAATTATTATTAAGTGAGATGCTGTTCAGCATAAGTAAGGATATCACAGTCTGGCCCATAGTGAAATGTATGTACGGAGAAACTGAAATTCTATAGGTAAATCAAGTATCCAAGGTTGGTTGTTGTTGGTTTGGAGAATTAAGGTTCTTTTAAGACTCATTCAATTACTGTAATGCTTCTTTGCTGAAAACACTGTTTTGCTGTGTAGCACAGGTGGAAGGTTTTGCTGACTTCCAGATCCATGCCCCACACATGAAGGCACATTGCCCAAAAAAAGGAAAAGTAGTTTTGACAACTGTTCGGTAGTAAGAAAGATTTGCGCAAGTTGGACTCAATTCCCTAATAACTGTCAGAGTCCTGTATGTCAGGGAGAAGATTGTGGTAAAGTGTTTTTTTAAAAACAAACAGACAACCATAATACAAACCAAACCAGCTTCAGATCATGAAAACTCTCTATAAATACCACACTTCTGTGTCATTTCAACTTTACTTAAATGAAACGGCAAAACCCACAATTTATAACTGTTTCAAGAGCCCTTTAAAAAAGTTGTTCTCAATGGAAACAAGTTACTCTTCTTTGAAATATAAACCAAATGTCTATTACTGAACCTCGAAACACATGTGGGAATTAATGAACAGGCATCTTAAATTCTTGTAAAACTAGGATGTCACTGAGGCAAATTAAGGGATGAAAGCTCTTTCTTAGCTTCAGATCTTTTGGTTAAGAATGCTCCAAAGCAGCTGCTCTGTGAGATTTAAAATTAAATTAGAAGAAATAATTGCTATAATCCCTTTGGCTAAAACAATCTTTGCCATTTACACAGGTTTTTCAACAAAGTTTGTGTAACCTGTTACTGCTGCCATCCCTGCTGTGTTCGTCTGTCATAATCCAATTGACTGCAAGAAAAGCATGCTAATGATTGTAAAAATCCCACTTGGAATGAACATCAGCAGTTCCAATTTTCCCTTGCAAAGCTGAGGAACATAAAAATTCAGGTGTAGATCTGTTCCCACCTCCCCCTCCCTCACCGAGACTGTACAGATCAGGAGAAAACTAATACATGGATTTGTTTTTGTTCCATTGGATGAAAACCTCACTTATCAGTGTACAGTAACAAAGAGAAATATTCTATGGTTTCACACATACAGAAGTGCTGATTCTTCAAGTAAATGATAGATTGTCAGGTTCTAAGGATTTTGTTTGAGTCCTTTATCATTTTTAAAGGTCCCCTCCGAGGATTATTTCATTCTAATTCTTTTCTTGACTGCAGTTAGAGCACACTTTAAATTGTACTAAAACCATATAGAATGTTCATATGGATTATTCTTGGGTTTGGACTAGAATAATTATGTGCAGCTCAAGGCAAAAAAGAAATGCAGTTAGAAAATTAAATCATACTAATCCAATTTTAAATCTCATTTACACATAGAAATATGGCAAACTGAGCATATTATACAAGACATTTTGTTGTAAGGTAATTTTAAACTGAGTGGAAAGGATTTGGGAAAATGATGGGACACAATAATGGGGTTTAACATGTTGGGGGTGCTTTTGAACCCAATAATGTCAATAAAGGTTTATGGCCTGTTTATATGTTAAAATCCAAGCAATACAGATGTGCACTGATTGTTCAGTGGCTCGAATCACTGCTAGATCTTCCTTTCTCACTTGAGCTTACCGCTTCCTGGAGCTCCCATTGGCTGGGAACAGCGAACCACAGCCACTGGGAGTTGTGGGCAGCCGTGCCTGTGGATGGTCAATGAAAACAAAATGTTTCGCAGCCTGCCAGCGGATTACCCTGATGGGCCGCGTGCTGAAAGTTGCCAACCCCGATGTAGAATCTTATTTGGTCTTCGTGGATCTGCATTCTGAGGTCAATTATAATCTTTTGTGAGTGTGTGTGTGTGTGATGACTGCTGCCTCAGTATCAACTTTACATTTAAGGTTTTCCTATTTAGATTCTTTCATGCTTAGGTTTTGTCTGTTCTATTGAGGATATAGTCCCTTTAAGTATGGACTCAATGATCTTATTATAACACTTTCTCTTGGATTGTTTCCACTACTTTTGGTCACCTCATAGACTCAGACTTTAAGGCCAGAAGGGGACCATCATGATCATCTAGTCTTACCTCCCACACATTGCAAGACACAGAATCACACCCAAAACCTGTGGCTGAGTTACTAAAGTCCTAAATCATGATTTTAACATGTCAAGTTACAGAGAATCCACCATTTACTATAGTTCAAACCAGCAAGTGACCCATGTCCCATCCTGCAGAGGAAGAAGAAAACCTTTCAGGGTCTCTGTCATCCGACCTGGGGGAAAATTCCTTCCTGACCCCAAATATGGCAATCAATTATACCCTCAACACACAGACAAGACCCACTAACCAGATACATGGGAAAGAATTATCTGTAGTAACTCAGATAATCCCTATCACTCTAGTGTCCCATCTCTGGCCATTGGAGATATTTGTTAATAGCAGTTGTAGATGGGCTACATGCCATTGTAGGCAGTCTCATCATACCATCCTCTCCATAAATTTATCAAGCTCAGTATTAAAACAAGTTAGGTATTTTGCCTCCAGTCCTCACCTGGAAAAGCTGTTCCAGAACTTCTCTCCTCTGATGATTAGAAACCTCAATCTAATTTCAAGCCTAAATTTATTGATGTCCAGTTTATATCCATTTGTTCTTGTGCCAATATTGGCTCTTACCTTAAATAACTCCTCTCCCTCCCTGGTGTTTATCCATCTGATTTATTTATAGAGAGAAATTATATCTCCCAGCAGCCTTTGTTTGCTTAGGCTAAACAAGCCAAGCCTTATGTCTCCTCTCATAAGGCAGATTCTCCACTCCTCTGATCATCCTAGTAGCTCTTTTCTGCATGATTTCCAGTTTGAATTGTGTCTTGAGTGGATTAGGTGGCCTAGTTATTAGTTCGCCTCATGCCACCTCAGAATGGGTATGTCCTGCAGTCCTGGTCCATCTTAATGAGAGGTGTGGTGAGATGGGCAGGCGGTTTGGGTTCCTCCTGTAGTAGGGGCAGTGGTAGAGGAATCTGGATCCACCCATTCAACTGTTCAGGATGTTCAGGTCAACAGTGTCTGGTCCTGAAGGTGCCCTCTGAGTTACCCTCCCTCAGTCACTTCCTACTGATATGTTTCTCTCCCAACTTCCAGTCCCCAATAAGATGAAAAGAAAAAGAAAAGGCAACCAAACAGTCAGCCCCAAACAGGATCAGCATATAGTCTTATTCCCTCAAGGAGGCTTCTCAGATGCCCTTGGCAGGAGCCTGCAGGGTAGGTCTGTCCTCTTCCCCAGCCTACCCCTTCTGAGATGGGTTTCTCCCTTTTTTTTCAACCTTTTCTTCAGTTAGAGCATGTACTGCAGGGCTGGGGCTATGTAGGCCCAGTACTGTCCTTTAACCCCTCTGGCCCGGTGTGAGGTTTGTCTACCCCATCACAAATTCATCTTTCTGAAACATGGGAGACCAGAACTGCACACAGTATTCCAGATGAGGTCTTACCAGTGCCTTCTATAATGGTAATAACATTTTCCTATTTGTATGGGAAATACCTTGCTTGATGTTGCATTAGTCTTTTTCACAGCTGCAACCCATTGGCAGTTCATAGTCGTCCTGTGATCAGCCAATACACTCGTGTCTTTCTTCTCCTCTGTCACCTCCAACTGATAACATCCACAGCTTATAGCAAAAATTCTTGTTAGTCCTTAAGTGCATAAATTTGCACTATTAAATTTCATTGCATTTCTATTATTGCAATTTTCAAAGTTGTCCAAATCTTCTTATATGATATTCTGCTCCTCCTCTTTATTGTTAATACCTCCCAGCTTTGTGTCACCCACAAATGTTAATAGCACACTTCCACTTTTTGTGCCAATGAAAATGTTATATAAGATTGGACCCAAGACCAATCCTTGAGTAAATCAACTAGTATGATAGTTCACTTTTCAGCATGACCCATGTAGTCTCCCCTTGAACCAGCTGGTTACCCAACTATCAGTTCTACTATTAATCCACATCTTCTCCAGTTTAACTAATAATTCCCCATATAGAACTGTATCAGATGCCTTACTGAAATCCAGGTAGATCTACTGCATTTCCTTTGTCCAGAAAAACAGTCTTCTCCAAGACAGAGATGAGATTGGTCTGGCACATTCTACTTTTTCTAAAGCCATGTTGTATTTTACCCCAATTACCATTTACCTCTGTGTCCTTGCAGTGGTTTGGCCGTCGTCCCTCTCCCTCTCAGGCTCAGAGGGAGGCCACTCCGCCTCACTGCGGTACACCGATCAAAAGTAAATGAGCTGGGGAATTAGCAAATGACTAGTCTCTAGCCCTAGCCCTTTGGATGGGGCCTAGCAACAATCTGTCGTTAGCCTTGTTTCCTGGCTGGGACAGACAGCACATGCAGTTGGGTGCTCTGGCCCCCTGGAAGCAGTCTTTAGCCCAGCTCTCTGACTGGGGCACACAGCAAATTCAGTCAAGCTCAGCCCTGTATGTGGGGCAGAGCAGAAACAGTTTCTAGCCCAGCTCCCTTTCTGGGCATTCAGCAGACAGAGGCCATTTGGCCTAAGGTGAGGAGGCGGCCACCCCAGTGTGGGGTTGGCAGCAGGAGGTAGGGGGACCTGGGCCCAACCTACTTCACCAGGTCCCATCCCAGTGTCCTAACAGTGGCAGAGGGGTCTGTTACTGGGTCAGTGGAGATCCCACCAAAACACGCTGACTTATGCTCTGGCAGCAAAATCGGACTACCACAGTCCAGAGATAGAGCTCCATATTCCAAGGGTCCTTCGTCTCTTTGGGTTACTTGTCAGATAGCAGTCATGGAAGCTACTAAGGGTCCTCCTCCTGCATCTGGGGTTGGCACAGCTTGGTCCCTGGTCCAGAGGCCAGCAGCAAGGCAGAGGCATCTGACTCCTTCTTTGGCTCTAGCCCAACTGAGCTGGAGGCCCCGCCTCTTTTACTTCATGTTCTGCCTATCTGCTTCTAGTACGAGGGGCAGGCCTGGCCTGGCTCCACCCCCCAAGGGAGGAGAGTGGTCCCTTTCCCTCAGGCTCAGAGAAGAACTCCACCTCACTACAGTCCTTAGCTAATCTCTCTTTCAAAATTTGTTCTAAGCTTGCATACAACTGAGGTCAGACTAATGGGCCTATAGTTTCCTGAATCACTTATTTTGCCCTTTCTTAAATATAGGTACTATATTTGCAATTTTCCAGTTAAAGGGTATAACCCCCAAGTTTATGGCTTCATTAAAAAGTCTTGATATTGGGCTTGCAATTTCATATGCCAGTTCCTTTTAATATTCTTGGATGGAGATTATCTGGGTCCCCTAATTTGGTCCCATTAAGCTGTTTGAGTTTGGCTTCCACATCAAATGTGGTAATTTATATTTACATAACCTTGCTCCCATTAGCCACCCTGCCACTGTCCCCCAAGCTCCTCATAATCCTGATTAAAAACCGAGGCAAAGTACTTGTTTAGGTGTTAGGCCATACTTAGATTATCTTTATTCTTCACCCCATCCTCAGTTCTTAGCCGTCCCAATTCTTCTTTCTTTGTTTTCTTTCATTTCTGTGGCTAAAGAACCTTTTACTATTGGTTTTAATTTCCTTCATAAGGTCCAATTCTGCTTGGCTTTTGGAAGTATTCGTTTTTCCCCTTCACTTTGTGACTCCAAGAGGTAGCTTTCATTGATGATACATCCCTTCTTCCATTCCTTGTAGGCTTCTGCTGTTTCTTAATAACCTTTTTGACATGCTTCTCCATCCAGTAGGGTGTTCAACCCTCCCTATGGTTTTTCCCCCCATGCTTGGGATGCAGGCTTCAGGAAGTTTCTTCAACTTTGACATAAAGTAAATCCTCCTCTACATTCAGATCCTTGTTCTTCAGTCCAGTTCACTTCCCTGACTAATTCCCTTAATGTTTTAATGTTTGCCCTTTTGAAATGAAGTTCCTTAGTTCCAGACCTATTTTTGTTGATCCTTCCATTTAGTTTAATTTGATTAACTCATGATCACTCAAACCAAGGTTTTCCCCTACAATCAGTTCTGCTAAGAGGTCCTCAGTGCTTTCTAATACTAAAGCTAAAATGGGATCACCTTTTGTTGGTTCATTGACTACTTGAAGAATCAATCTGTTGGCTATCACATCCAGAAATATTTGGGCCCTACTATTATTAATAGCACTTGTCCTCCAATCTATATATGGGAAATTAGTTTCCCATAATCTCATAATTCCCTGTAGTACACAAATAAAGGGCAATGCATAGGGTCCAATCTAAGGAAGGAATTTGACTCAGAGAAATGATCACGCCTTAAACTCGGGTTTTTAACAATCAGGAAAAAAAGAAGGGTTGGGTATTCAATATATCGTGGTGGAGGAAACAATAAGATTTGGTTACAATGTGTTGGGGAAGAGGGATTAAGTCTAAAATGACACTAAAATTGCAAGCCCGAGACACAGGTTATGAAAACTCTTAAAAACAACAACGAAGTTATTTGAATACAAACTTGATCTTTTAAAAAGGTGTTCAACTGTTGACATAATATCCCTGTGTGTAAGCAGCCAACTCAGAACAATGTAAACTAAACTGTACCAAATCTGCTGTTCTCAAAATATTTCTTGTTGAAGAGGATAAAATTCATAAGTCATGAATCCCATGATGTGTGCCTGAGGGTTCTTTTACGAATATTCCTTTTGAAAAATAATTCTGAGAACTTTTCCCTGTGGCTTCAGCACTGTGAAGTTTGTAACACAAAGCTAGGAATGTTGCTAGATCAGTTTGAAAAGTAAAATTGGAACTTTGAGACAAGTTTGTCAAAATTGATAAGTAATAGTACTGAGAAGTCCTGTAGGGAATAATTTTTGTGTTTCCCATTTAGGATTCTATGATATTACTTGCTACAGAAACTGAAAAATTTAAAGAAAAACATAGCCATTAAATTACTGCTCAAAAATGAATACTCTTCTGGATGGTAGCAGGGATAAAATAAAACAGGTCTACTCTGGAACTTCAGAGCTATACAACCCAAAAGTCAGGCCAGAGAAGGTTTCATTTTGGACGCGTTTTCTCTGCTAAATCTGGGATCCAAGTGTTAGTTGGAAACAAAGACTATTTTTCCAGCAACCTTTGTATCTGCCATGCCCCAGAGAAATCATCAGAGAAATAATGGAACTGAGGTGACTGTGTGTCAGGATGGCCAGTGTTAGCTCACCGTTTCCTTGTGCTCCCCTGTCTGTCTTGTCCACCTGTTGAGTTGTCTTATGTTTGGACTGTAAGGGCTATGGAGCAAGGGTAGTCGTCTTGTTGGTCTGTGTTTGTACAGCATCTAGCAAAATAGGGTCCTGGTCCCTGAGTAGATTCCTACTGCAATACAAATAATAAATAAAATATATAAATGACACTAATAACCTCATGTGCTATGTAATGGGTATCATGCTCCAACACTAAATCAGGAAATTTTCTTACAAGCAACCATAACTTTATGAAGTTTTCTATTAAAAATGGCTATAGGTGACTGGTTAGATGTATTCAGACTAATTACAGTGACTTGCAGGTTGGCAAAGGGGCTGTCATTCTCTGTGGCCATGTTGTATGCCATTCTAATAAGGATGCACTGTTTGTTTTGGACTTCATCCATCTGAGTATGTATCAACACAGACAGATTTCATCAGTGATACTATCAGAGTGATTCAAAGAAAGTGTTTTGAAACACTCAGATGTTATAATTGCTTACAATTCTTCCATGGATAGATTAGAAACACAAATGACAGATAATATGATATCCTGGTGGATATTAATATCATAATGTATTCTGACTTGAGTAATAGCTGTTGCTCTGGCCAGTGCCCTCAAGTAGATAGCTTCTTTTAGAGGGAGAAATGGTTCACTTTGAGATTAAAAATATTCTCTCTTCCTTCCCCCACTTTGCTCTTATTGCAATAGAAACATAACTGCATATAAAGTTTTGTAGGCAAGAGTCGTGAATGACTGCATTACTCAGGAGCAGCAAAACCATATGGGAGTTATTCAGGTCATCCAAAACCCCTTCACTCAAAAGCACACCAAACCACCCTGCATTTTTGTTTTGCCTTACATTTAACAGAAACTATTTTAGAAGTGTTTTGCAGCATTCTTTAAATGTTACAATATGCTGTATATACCTCTAACATGTAGAACCACTATTAATCCAACCGTATGCGTGCTTTGAGGGAAGGAAAATGTATGTATGCAGAGAAGAAAGTTAAACTCCTTATCCATCAGAGATGCCCAACCCCTATATGAAATACGCAGTTTCAATGCCTTCATAATATGTAGTAACATATATCATCTAAATTCAAATGGAAATAAGCAGCAAGAAATATTTTATAGGAAGCTATGGATTAACCGTAATTGTTAGGTCACTGAGTAAAAAATTTGGATGAATACCTATGTATCTGATTATTAATAAACATTAATTGTTACTTGTCTTACTGTGGCATCTCCAAGCCCCAGCCATGGACCAACACCCTATTGTGGTAGGCACTATACAAACACAGAACAATACATTTACAATCTAAGGCCCCATTCCTGTAAACACTTAGGCACATGCATAATTTTATCATGCAGCTATTCATAATAGTAAAGTTAAGCGTGTGAATTTTTACAGGATTGGGGCCCAAGTATTAAGATAAGAGACAGGTGGATTTAGATAGATTGGGGAGCTTAAGGAAAACTTGAGACAGTACTGATCAAGATCATAGGCAGTAATATTAGCACTCCCCAATGTCCTAAGTGTTATGGGGTTTTTTTTGTAGGTATCACAGCAAAGGAGAGTTGTAAGGAGGATAATTAAGCTACTTTGCGCATGTTTATAGGGAGCTTCTCCCATGTGTGATGGGCATGTAAACAGGGTGGCATGCCCCATTAAAGGTAAAGAGGCCTGGGGCCAGCCAGCCCTATTCAATTCCCCCAGCTGGGAAGAGGACAACTGATCTCTGTAATGGGCTGAGAGAGTTCAGTTGGGAGAATCTGCAGTGGAACTGAAGGGAAGGGCATGTCCTCCTTTCAACACTGACAGAGGCAAGGGGAACAGCCTCTGAGGGTATGTCTATGCTGCAATTAGTTGGCTCAGGTCATCTGAGTTGGGCATGCGGGGCTTGGGCTTTTGGGTTGTTTAGTTGTGATGTAGATGTTTGGGCCCAGGCTTGAGCCTGGGTTCTGGGGCCCCACAAGTGGTAGGGCCCCAGAGCCTGGACTCCAGCCAAAGTCCAAAATAAATACAGCAATTTTACATCCCAGTAGCCAAGCCCCATGAACCCAAATCAGCTGACATGGGCCAGCTGCAGGTGTTTAATTGCAGTGTAGATATACCCAGAGATCTGTAGGCCAGGGTTGGCAGAAGAACTGCTTGATTTTGATGCTTTCCCTAAATTTTATGTTGAAAAAATAAAACTGTGTCTAAAAATAGACTTGGAGGTAGCTAAGGGTCCTTCCTGGGAAGGTGAGGAGAACCAACCATAATTTTGGGTTAAAAAAAGATACAGAATGAAGCTGGAGACTACAGTATTTTCTCCTTCTTAGAAATAGTTCCTCCAGAAGACAGGAAAGAGATGTTTTTGAGACAGTGGGGAGGAAGCATTCACTGCCACTCTGTGCTGTTACAGTACCTATTTGGACATGAAAGAGGATTTCATTCTGCACTGCTATCAAACTGGAAATATTCAATTAGAATTTGTTTTTACTGTTTGAAGTAAAATTTTCTGTTTACAGAAAAACTGAAAAAATTTCCCATGGTTGTAAAAATCAGTTAAAAAATCAAGTTAATATTGATCCTTTAATTGTTTTTCATATAATAGATATAAGTAGGAATGTGTGAGTATGGGCAGGCATTTGAAGGAGATCCTCATCTAAATTGATTTACAAACAAATTGTCCACTGAATGTACACTTGGGTTCTGATCATGTAATGTGTAGTAGGTGAACTACTGCCTTTTCCTGGCATCTGATTGACTTCAGTGGGACTTCATGCACTTACAGCATCTGTAGGACCAGGGCTATAAATATGTGAACTATCATTGGTACCATGAAAGCATTTTATATTTGTTTGTATTTAATTTTGGCTGTTAAGATTTTGTTCAGGATTGTTTAGTGGGAACACATTTCCTAGTTCTTTACTGATGATGCTAAATAACTTCTGTCTTTTAGCTGAACATACTACATGACCTACACCAAAATGAAGTGGAAAGGAATTTTGAAAATATAGAGGATGAAACTGGTGCCCGAAGCAATATGGACAGAAAGATGTGTGAATTAAGAGCAGAGGTAATGTTTTTCCAAGGCATCTCTAACTTCTTTTGCAGATACATAACTCTGCATATATATCAAATAATAGTTTCTATGAAGTTTCAGTTTGTAACGTTATATATCTTTGGAAAATATAATGACTCATGTACAAACCATTGTAATGATCAGTGTCTCCTACACACAAAAAAAGTTCTGTAATAGCAGACAGGCAAGGAAAAATAGGAAGAGAAAAATTGCTGATTTTTTGGCATTTAACAATAACATTGTGCAATGATATCAGCTTGCAGCAGACTAAGAAACATTTGAACGGTGCAGAAAGGAAGAAATAGTTCATTTCCAAAGATGCCTGAGCAAAAATATGTGGCTCATTGTGAGTAAAACTCATTAACAAGTTCAATCTGTTGCCGGGTTTGGTGTCTCAAGATATTGTCAGATCCATATTTGCTCCCTGTCAGTGACTGGGAGAAGGGATTTGTATCAACCTGAACCCATGCCTGGCACGGCTTTTTGTAGTGGTGGTAATGTAATTGTAATGTGAGTTTCTGAGAGAAACATCACAGATGGAACAGCTGTGCACAACTTAGCTATGATTGGCTGAATTTTAAGAATGGCTACTGGCAATCAGAATAGAACTGAGAGTAATCTTTGACATAGGTTCATGTTATGTGTCCATATTGTTCAGGGTAACTAAAAATCTTGATACAAAAAGAAGTTTGGAGAGAGCTCATTAATAATGCAGAGGTGATCAATGATCTATTAGTTAATGCAAAGGACTGGGACTTGAGTCTGCCTTCAGTTCTTAGATCTGACACAGTCTTCATGTGTAATGAGGGCAAGTCACTTACTCTCTGGGCCTTAGGTTCCCATTCATAAAATGCAGATAATAAAACTTTGCTACATCACTAGAGTTAAATCAATAAATACTTGGGATTCTCAGATACTCTGATGGTGGGCTATGAGATAGTTCTTTCATTTCATTGTGCTACAAGGGTTTTTGTTGCCTTTCTTTATATGCAAAAGTCTTAATTTATACTTCATATGTGCTTTAATTCCAAGACCAGAAAACATTTGTTGGTAGGAAATTGCCATTTATGCTATCTCTTCAGGACAAAGATGGCTCAGATATGTTCTTAGAGGAGCAACGCCTCTAGCTCCACTTTTCATGTTGCCTGTATGAATGGGAAGTAAGAGTATGCAAAGTTCCCAGGCAGACTGCATGCTAAAACCAGCTTCCCATAGGCCCTGTTAGAGCAAGAGAACTGATGTATAGGACAAGAGGTCTTTGTGTTCTACTTTCTCACTATTTTCAACATATAAAGCACAGTGACAGCACAGGGCTCTTCCCTATCACAAACATGAGTTGAGTCAAATTAAAAAAAAAAAAAAAGAATTAAAGGGACACTCTCTCATAGATTTTTTTTAATTGACTAATTGTAAAACATTTCAATATGATAGAGCACTATTTAAAAAGGCTGTCCTGACTTTGGGGGAATGAAAGAAAATCCTGTACCTATTGCCACATTCTGGGGGGCAATTCAGACCAGTGAGGGGTTGTATCACTGCTTGCCCTGTAACCCTGGATGCCTTAAATGCTCTGTTGTGGTGGCTCACAGCCTGGACTCTGGCAGCCACCTGAGAAGCATGACGTGTGTGTTAAGCAGCTCTGGCTTAATGCTCTGATTCCAGCAGCCTGTTTGTTACATGCCAATCAATGAAGGCTTCGTTGCTACTAGCCAAGTGAATCTAACACATGTCCAGTCTCGAATTTTCCCAAAACCATGTACTCTGCAACGTCTGGCCCTTTCCAGGACCATTCAGAGGAATAATAATGTTGTGCATTTTGTCTCTTTAGAGAAAAAACAAGCTTATCGCTTTAACTGGAGTTATCATGTCAATTCAAACACAGCAGTGGGTTGGTTTAGATTAAAATAAAACAAGTTTATTAACAAAGGAAGATAGGATTTTAAGTGAGTTCATATATAAAGGATAGAGTTAGAAAGGGCTACAAGGAAAGAAAAGTGGAAAAACTCTTTCTAGAAATTAAGACTTAACAAAACTATAGTCTTGGTTCAAGGTAAGATGTTTACCATGCTTTCTTCTAGCAAGATCTCTGACCCCTGCCATCTCCCCACACGTACACACACATATCCTTGGTCAGTATCTCTCCCCAGAGGCAAGAGATTTTGGTTCCTTTGTCATCTTATGTGAAAGATAAGATGTGGTTCCTTGCTCCTTTCTTCTAGTCCAGTGAACCTTTGAAATGGATTTTTCTGATGGATACTCCTCAAAATAAAGTTCATTCAAGCTGTGAGGAAGGAGACATGGAGTGTGGTGGTGAAAGAAGTTCCATGCTGGTTTCTTATCTCACTGGTGTTTTCAAAAATGCAAAGGGATCTGTTCCTGCCCACTTTGAGGTAAATCAATGGCCACTAGCCATGTGATTGCTAATCAACTCTGATGACACCCAGCTGGAGGCATCAGCTTGTCCTGTATCTGGGAGAAACCTGTTTACCCACTCCCCAGACTTGCCTTGTAAATGTATTTTAGTCCCACATTTTCTTCATATTTGTATGGTCCCTTGGGCATTTACCAAACATATACCATGCAAAAATATGAATGACCAATGTGTTGTTTTTCCTGTGATACCTTACATGACACTATCAGATTATGGTTCATGGCATTAATGCATTGGAGCATGCTGAACTGGTCATGCCATCTGAAACTAACTACCAGAAACCAGTGAGCCCTTTGCTCCCTTCCACTGGGATGCAGTTAGAGTCACACACATCTTTTTATGAGAGATTTTCTTCTCTGCTGAATATAGTTTTTTTCATCTAGGGACTATATGGGAAACAGTGAAACTGACTCCACATAAAGAACTGTGAAATACTCCAAGTCAGTGGCTCTCAATCTTTCCAGCTACAATACCCCTTTCAGGAGTCTGATTTGTCTTGCATACTCCAGTTTCACCTCACTTAAATACTACTTGCTTATAAAATCAGATATAAAAGTACAAAAGTGTCATATCACTCTATTACCATTTTACCATATAATTATAAAATAAATCAATTAGAATATAAATATTGTACTTACATTTCAGTGTATAGTATATAGAGCAATATAAACAAGTCATTGTCTGTGTGAAATTTTAATTTGTACTGACTTTGATAATGCTTTTTATGTAGCCTGTTGCAAAACTAGGCAAATATCTAGATGTATCTACATGTATTCCCTGGAAGACCACTGCGTATCCCCAGGGATACATGTACCCCTGGTTGAATATCACTGCTTAAGTAAGCCAAGTGAAAAATAATTTTCAGGTAGAGTACATTAACACAGTTATAAATATTGATTTCAGTGTCATTACTCCTTATTTTATTTTGTTAGAAATGGGAGGCGAATCAGGCCCAGTAAACAGGAGGTTACACCATTTTAGGGGATTGCAGGACACAAAGAACGAAGTTCAGAATATGGAGGGAAAAGGGAGAGGCAAGGCATGAAGAAGAGCACAGAGAAAGTAGGAGGAAGTGGCAAGATCTACTGTTAGAGAGAGAGAGATGTTATGAAATGCCTTGGAGGCTAGAACTGGGAACTTGAATCTGACGGGATAAAAGATAGGAAGACAATGAAGAGGTTCAGATGAGTGAGTGTTGTGGTAATATATAAAGTAAGCTATGCAATATTATTTTTTTCTTTATATCATCATATTGTAAAGTATCCAAATGGTTCTCCAGAATTAGGCTCATTGTCTCTTTATTATTTAATTTCCCTACATTTCCACAATTAAGACTTCAGTAAATTGAGTCAGAGTGTAGCGAGGAGGCGTGACCTCCCTCAGAGAGCGACAGGGAGGAACCACAACATGCCCCATGGTGGGCCGAACCAGGAGAGCCTTCCACTGCCCCACCGGAAGTGGAAGGGCGAGACAGGAAGGGGAAGTACAAAAGGAAGGCCTTGCAGCTCAGTTGGAGTGGAGCTACCAGAGGAGATGAATGCATCCTGCCTGCTGCTGGAGCCTGCAGAAGAGCTGCCAGGGCTGCCTCCTCAGGACTGGCCAGAGGTCCCAGGACTGCTGGCTGTCCAAGATGCTGAGGAGTTGCTGGGGCTGCCACCTGTGGACTGGACAGATCTCCCTGGGCTGCCAGCCGACGAGATGCCGAGGAGCTGCTGGGGCTGCTGCCCGCGGACTGGCCAGAGGGACGATATGACAGATGCAGATACACCCAAGGGGGAGAGTAGGAAGCACCCCAGGGAAACCAGGCAACAGTCTGGTTGGGAACTGGCCTGATACAAAGTTAGCCTGTTGTGGGTAAATTCCCGCTGACCCAGTAATGGACCATTCTGTTTGGACCCTGGGCTGGGATGTAGTGGAGTTGGGCTGGCCTGTGTTCCCCCGCCAGCCCACCGCTGGGGAGGCAGTACTCCCACTTCTTAGGCCAGGAGGCCTGTGATTCTCGGGCACCCTTACCTGAGCCTAGCCAAGTGGCACTAGACTGTGCTTGGCGCTCACCCTTACCTGAGCCCCATAGACAGTGCTTGGTGCTCACGTTTATCTGAGCCCCATAGACTGCCTAGTCGCTCTGCCCTGATTGCGGGCCAGAGTGTACTCATTGCTTTGATGCCTGGCCCTGACTGGGCCTGAGGCTTATAGACTGCTCAGCTGCTGTGCCCTGATTGAAGGTCAGAATCTATTGACTGTTTACTGCCCTGCCCTGACTGAGGGCCCGGGGCTCATAGACTGCCTTGCTGTTCTGCCCAACTGGAGCACTAGGTGTAGCTAATTTCCCCCCTTTGACCTCACCTTTACAGGTCAGAGACGGACAGGGAGGGACAGCTATGCAGCCTATACTTAGGAATAGGCTGGGCAAGTTGGTCAACTGACTGGTCAGTTACTGAGACAATATGAGTGAAGTAATATCTTTTCTGGGACCAGCTTCTGTTGGTGAGAGAGACAAGCTTTCGAGCTACACAGGCTCTTCTTCAGGTGTGGGAAAGGTACTCCGAATGTCACAGCTAATTGCAAGGTGGAACAGATTGTTTAGCATAAATAGTTAGCAAATATTCTAAGGGGCCATTTAAAATAGAGTGGCCCATTAACATCTCTGCCGTCCCAGGACAAAAATAGGGGGTTAGTGCATAACAGATTGGTGCAATAAGCCATAAATCAGATGGTGGTCCAATAAAATATATTACCTCACCCACCTTGTCTCTCTAATATCCTGGGACTGATATGGCTACAGCTACTCTACATACAGTCAAATATTGTGAAATATTACAGCAAGAATGCCCTGATACAAATGACTGTCTTTGTTTTTGATTGCATCATGGTGACATCTGTTATCAAGCCTTTTTAAATGTCTTGATTACTCACTTTAATATGTGCTAGTGCCATTTGTTGGGGGAAACAAGGTGAACTTATTGAAAGCTGAGCATCTTGATTCACTGGACTCTTCTAGAACAAGCGCTGTATGTATATCTTTATTTGTATACCAGCCCATATGCATATATGGTAGTTTAAAAAGCACATTAGACAAGTGAAGACAGAGGTGCAAACACAGAAAAACTGCTAAAGTTAAGTGCAAGTTCTGTTGTTCTGAGTATGAGACGCCTGTAGCTAGAATGGAAAGACACTTGTTGAATTCTTGTGACATGTCCAACTACTGTGAAAGAAGAGGAAAACTAGTATGCATCAAAATTTGTTTTCTTCTGTGCATTCTTCTTCTACTTCATCTTTGCCAGCATCATCACAAAGGATGGAATCTTTTGTTGAAAATAGTGATATGAGTAACAACAAAAGTGAAGCTAATTCCATTCCTTCATCTTCTAATAAGAATTTTACTATTCTAACTCCTATGCCTGGAAGGTCTTCAGATGGTCATTAAATTGGTATTGAGAGGTTTTTGGATAGAATATCCCATGACTAGAAAAACAAACTTGACTGTAGGTTTGCTAGAGGTATTTATACCAGCAATACTCTATTTCATATCATAAAAAATCTTATATGTATTCAATTTACAAAGTGCCAAGAAAGAAATGGCTTGCAGGAAGTCTTCTGAATGCCAAAGCTGACAATGTGAAAAAGAAAGTTGATGTTCTTATGGAGCAAGCTCTGATGGCTGGAGCAATATTTTTAGTGAGGGTGTCATCAACTTCATGGTAATGACTCCACAACAAGTGTTTTACTCATTCCAATGCACAGCTGAACATGACCACATAGCTCAATACATTGCTGACCAGTTTAAATAGGTAAACCATGAATTCGGTCCACAGAAGATTAATTTGGTTGTGACTGATGATGCAGCTAGTCTGAAAGCTGCTTGGGCTTTGTTGATAAACGAGAAACTACGCCTTCTGTGTTATGGACGCATTGCTCATACAACACAACTTTTCATCAGTGATGCTGAAGATCTGACAGCTTTCTCATCACATGTGTCAAAAGTTGAGAAGTATTGTTGGCCATTTTCCAGCATCATTTAATACAACCCTCAATTTCATCGACACTGAGTAAGTCTTGTCATACTTGATGGGCATCTTCTATTAAATGCCTCAAAGATCTTCAGATATGAGAGAAGGCTGTTCAGTCAGTTGCTCTTGAAGAAGGTGACTGCGTGTCGGCCCCAAGTAATCTGCACTGACTTTCTTGACGATGATGTCTTCTGGATGTGAAACTCAAAATGCATTTCATTGCTTCAATTCATAGCTCAGTCCATTCAGAATCTGGAAAATGTTAGTTCTACATTTTCTGATGCCAAGAACATACTTGTGAGAATACTGAACCCAGTCCATTTATAAAAGCTGAGAGAAAAAGGTTTTAGACAAAATAATATCAGGGGAAAATCACTTCTACACATAATGCTGCCCACCTTCTTGATCCATGTTTCCATGGTCAAGACCTTTCTAATGAGGCATTCAAATGACAGCTTGTGATCTCACTGTGTCAATGACCTGGAAAGTGGTCAGTTGTGCCTAATGGTTAGAGTAGGAGTCAGTCAGGAATTGGAGCCCAGGGTCAGAGGTGGAGTTGGAGGCCAGGGCCAAAGACAGAGCCAAGGGTCAGGAATGGGGCAAGGCTGGGGACAAACAAACAGAGGAGCTATCACAGCCATGTCTGAACGCTTTGAGCAGCCACTGAAATGCTGCTGCTTCTGGGCTTAAGAGCAAGTCTTCTGGCTCTTCCAACTGATTGGACTGTAGCCAATCAGGTAGCCTACTACAGGCCAGCTGTGCTTGTTAGGTTGCCTGGAGACTGGGTCTCCTGCAGGCCCTGATTCCTGACCTATAGTGGCTGTTGTAAATTTTAAAGGCTATACGAATGAATAAACCGTACTGATGGAGGTAGCAAATTATAAAGCAAGAAGCGCACTGTTGTGTTATAAAACAATGTGGAGTGCAATCCCAGCAGGTGAATCAAAACAGCTTGCTCTATCATGGTGGAAAGTGTTGTGTCAGGCTTCTTGCTCTCCAGCTCCAGTGCCAGAAATACTTTTACCACTTCTGTGTACTACTGCATGCGTGGAATGAAACTGGTTAGCTTGGGGAATCATCCATTTGAAAACAGACTGAAAACCTCCACTGCCAGGTAACCTGTGACTGTATAGCACGATCAAGATTAGAGAACAAAATGGAAGATGAAGAGTATTCATCAGATGAAGGGAAAGAAGGAGATACTGGCGAATTTCATGATGATGACAAAGATACCGATGAAGCAGGTGAAGCTGATAAAGAAAAAGATAATAAAGACCAAGAGGTTTGAAAAGTTGGCCTGCTGCCTACCTAGTATAATTTCCTTTAAAAATGATTTTTTTCTTTTATAATTGCTGTGTGCTTCTTCTGTTTCTGTTTAATTTAATTTTTTCTTTTGTAACTGTTCAGTCTTGAATAATGGTCACATTTAAATGCTACTTTAATATTGCTAAAAAGGGTAGTAGTAATTCTTCATTCTGTAGTCTCTTGTATTTTTCTGTTTAAAATTAACAATTAAGTAACTTGTGGCTTTTTTTTTTGTAATTAAGCATAAGTATCTAAGGCTAAGTCTGTTGCAGACCTTAAACTCTTTTTTTTTAAACTGTTCTAATAAATTAGCACTCTTAAATATTTGACAACCTTTTACTTTATTTAGCAACGTTTGAACACTCAATTGCCCAATTATTTTTGGGCCGGCCAAATGCCAACCCCTACTTAGGAATGGAACAGCTTTGGTGCTAAATTGTATCTGGAAGGGCAAAATAGTATATTATTTCTTAGTAATATCTCGGCAAAAACATTAAAGTAGTAACAGTTCTTACCTCTTAGCAGATATCTCTTTCAATTTGCTTTTCAAACTAAGCATGGCTGGGAGAGTTTCTTTATCAGTCCAGTAGTTTAATATCTTCTGTTCCATTTAAATCATTACTTAACAGAATGGTATATTACAAGAAAGTTTTTTCTATATATTTGTCCTTTATTAGAAAACACCAAAAATTCCTGTTTTTTCCTCCTTCCTTAATACTATTACAAATCAGCTTCAGAGTTTATTGTCATAACTATGTGGCTAATCTCTCACTCCATGGTTCTCACTATTAATGTCCTAAATTAATGTCTTGAATCCTTCCAAATTATAGCCTGTTGCCAAACTGATTGACAGAGGGTTTGGGAATCCCAATTTTATCAGTTTCATTGCAAACACAATTCTTGTGCGAGGGAATGTTGATTGCTCTGGCAACTAGTGAGTAATAAACCACAAAGCTAATGCGACCTATGGCTGGTTGTGACTGTAAAGAAAACCCAGATACCTGCAGTTTTTGTGAGCCCAAAAATATCTACTTGTGTTTCACAGGAGGAAACACTTCTTCCCTTCCCCACCAAAAGTAATAATCTGAAGTAAACGCAGTGTGGGGAACCTCACTTTTCCACCCTTTATTGGGAGTCTGACTGCCAGATGGGAGCAGTATTGGGCCCTGTGGATCCATTGACTTCTGCTTTACAACTGTTTATGGTTTATTATAAGTACATAATTTTCAACAATCCATTGTTGAAATCAAGGCATTGCTGCTTTAGGATTCAGCTGAGTATACTTCTTCCTTCAAGTTGCAGACAATTGTGCTCTAAATGACTTTCATGTACTGTGTATAAAGTAAGGATTGCAAAATTGGGTGACAGTAATATTTAAAATGTACGTTCATTCTTTCTATTTTAAATGAAATGGCTGTACAGCTGTTTATAACATGAAAGAGTGTTATTGATTTTAACTTTTCAATGTTGATCTGTTCAAGTTAAAAACAGCTGTTCTGTGGTTATCTGAATCAGGTTGCCCGAGGCTTCCTTTTGTTGGGTTCAACAAGGAATCATGCCCCCTGAAGACACAAGTCTCTAGGTCATATTAGGCTTGTTTGTAGACTATTGGTACAAAGACAGATGACATTTAAAATGAATGCTTCACTGAGGATAAGCAAGGCTGAGATGGCCAATAAATAAATAAAGCCCTGTCATCCAAAACATTATTTTCTGATATCCATTGTAACGATTAGTCAACCATGCTGTGCGAAAGGCCTTACATGTGGTGGAAGGTATTCTGGCAAAAAGGAAAACACAGAGAGAGAAATAGACATGATGATCATGTAATAACAAATAAAGGGGAAGGGAAGGCACGTACGTTCACCACAAACTTATGTCTGTGTTGGAGGCAAACACAAACGCTTCTTGTAGCAGGCTATAGCTCAGAGCCAGGCATGTCCTACAGGCATGCCCTTTTAAATCAACTTCACCTCATTCTACCCTAGGCTCACAGTAAAGCCTAATAGATAAACAAAATTTGCAATAAAATTGAACAACCCTATGATGCTGGCAGACCAGGTGCCAGCTCATGCCAGAGTCCCCGGCCTCACTGAACACTTTCATATGCGTAACTGGAAGCCAGGCCAATTCACTTGTATATCAGTATAAATCAAAGTGGTTATTAAATGTATAAGAACGTAGTTGATGTTTAAACTTTACGATAACTAATGGGATGCTGTATGTATTGTTTTCACCTATCTGTATGCTTTTATAATGCAATACAACCACTTAAACTTCATAAACCCCTTTAGCTAAATAACCCATCAAACCAGAAAGAAGCCTTCGATAACACAAATGAAGAACTTTAACAGGAAAGTACTAATTCTTGTGCCTTGGAAGGCAACTGGTCATTGTGTGTGATGATCAGATATCAAGGACGCAAAGGGTATGTCTACACTAGAAACATAAGTTGACCTATATTAGTTCAATTTACAGCCCCCACAGTAATTGCTGTGGTGGTTCATGTCCACAGTACCCTCCTGGGTCAGTGGTGTGCACCCTCACTGACCTTAGTCCACCGCTTCCACTGACCAAAGAGGGGCAGTGTGGGGAGCTGAGAATCCAATCTCTCAGCTCCCCTGACAGCTCCCTACTGCCCTCACAGGCTCCCGAGCTCCTGGTGGGCTGCCCCCGCTTGCCCAGTCCCTGTTTCCCACTGGGAGTGGGAGAATCCGTTCAGGGTATCTTGCCCCCTGGGAGAGGGATCCAGCTGCCCCAGCTTCTCATGCCCCCTGTCCACTCCCCGCTGGCAGCTGGGCAACCTTGTGAATTTCACAGTTTGGGAAGCCATGAAATTAACAGTGCTGCCCCACTCCCAGAGAGGAGCATGTGGCAGAACCACCCGGGCTTCTTGTCCTAGCTGGGAGCTGGGGTGTGTGTGGAAGCTGCCCAGTTCTCCCTGGGAGCAGAGGGCAGCTGTCCTGGTTTCTTGTCAATTTCACGGCTCCTGTAGTGAATTTGACAAGACAGCCAACAGCTGATATAAGGGATGCAATGTCTACTCAGACACTGCGTTGCCCAACAACACTGACATAAGGATTATACCTCTCATGGAGGTGGAGTTATTATGTCGGGATAGCACATGGGTGGGAGAAGGGCTGTAGTATAGACACATATATAAGTAGGTCAACATAAGCTTCCTTATGTCAACCTAACTGTGTAATGTAGACCAGCCCTAAATATACCTCTCTCTCTCTCTCTCTCTCTCTCTCTCTGTCAATCAAAGAAAAAGCCTGTGTAGGTAATGACCCTGTCAGCTTGTTTTCTGAGGGAAGAAGCTGTGTATAAGGACAAAAGGAAAAGTGCTTCACCTCTGGACTGTTTGGATTCTAACTGGGCAGAATAACTGAACAAGAAGACAGAGATCTCCAGAGTTATTCTGGGTAGCCCTGAGAGTCTTTTGGGAAACTGAAATATTACTACATCTCTGCTACTATTTGGAATTATAGACTATGACTCACCTGTACATATATATTTTACCTGCTTTAGCCTCTCAGTAACTTTAATTCCTTTTAGTTAGTTTGCTGTAGAACTGGCTACCAGTGTTGTGTTTGGTGTGCAATCTCGGATGCAAATCGACTGGTCTCTTGGGACTGGATGTAACCTGGAGTGTTAAATGATAAATGACCATTTATCACCAAGTCCAGCTTGCCTGGATGGCAAGATAGACTGGAGTGTCTAAGGGGACTGTCTGTCACTCCATTATAAGACTTGTAGTACTTTGGGAGTTTACACTTGGTATTGGATTAGTGAAATCTAATTATACAACATACCACCAGTGTGGAGTATCTGCCCTGCTTTTGACAGTCTCCCCTGAAGTAGGCATTCACAGTCTTGAGCCATTCCAGACAGCGTGAAAATCCCTTTCCTTATTTCCCTTCTTCCACAGGTGTCCCCGCTGGGGTGAGCTTTTCCCAAATCCTCTTTGTAGTTTGCAGACACAGTCTGAACAGCTACATTTCATTCTCCTTGTCCTTGATAGCAGCTAGCATCCAGGCCTCTTTCTACCAGCATAACTCCAACTAGGAGGGAGTCCTGCCATACTACAAGCACTTTGTCCCAACCCCTAAACAGAATTGTAGGTTGAGGATTTTCCAGATACTGTCCTGCAACCAATTCCTTTCTCTCAGAAGCTGTCTCTATTGTTCCCTGGATCTGTCAGTAGTAGAAATCCAGGAAAGGTGTAACCTGGCTTCTGAGATCTCCCTCCTTAGTCTTAAAGGGCCAGAGTACTCTATTACACTTCCCTGTACCACATACCTTTATGTGACAGTCTAGTTCAGTGGCTTATGAATGGCTGCAGTTTGATTTCACTCTGTATTTCCCCCACTGTTTTGATCCTTCTACTGAAAAGCAAAGTGTAATTCAGTTAGGTAGGAAAATGATTTGGGAAGAGGATACTCACCTTTTTGAGGGCATGTGGGGAAATTATCTGACATGGTATGGTGGTTTTCAGTTGTCATTAAAATTGTTACTAAAAATCATGGACTGAATAGAGACACTGGATTTATGACTTATTACAATAATCTATAACCCACTATCCAGCCCTCTATGACTCGAGAGGCATTAATGGGCCACTTCATCCTGAATGGTCCCTTGAATTGTGTTAACTCCTTATGCTAAACAATCTGTTATACCTTGTATTTAGCAGTGACACCAAGCACATTTCCCAGACCTGAAGAAGAGCTCTGTGTAAGCTCGAAAGCTATTCTTTCACCAGGACAGAAACTGGTCCTATGAAACTTATTACCTCACCCACCTTTTCTCTCTAATTGTCATAACAGTATTTATAGGCTGCACTGTTCATCTTTTGTTTCCTTCCCTTTTTGTATTTTAGTTTTATTCTAAGGGTATGTCTACACTATAAAATTAGGTTGATCTTATAGAAGTTGATTTTTAGAAATTGATTTTATACAGTTGTTTGCATATGTCCACACTAAGCACATTAAGTCGGCGGAGTGCGTCCTCACTACTGTGGCTAGCATCGACTTTCGGAGCATGGCACTGTGGGTGGCTATCCCACAGTTCCCGCAGTCTCTGCTGCCTATTGGAATTCTGGGTTGAGCTCCCAATGCCCGATGGGGCAAAAACATTGTCACGGGTGGTTTTGGGTACATGTCGTCAGTTGCCCCTCCCTCTGTGAAAGCAACAGCAGACAATCATTTTGCACCTTTTTTCCGTGCAGACACCATACTGCTGTCAGCAGATGGTGCAGTAGGACTGCTAACCGTCGTAGTCATCCACCGCTTCCACTGCAATTCTGCTCTCCTGGTGCCATGAATCCACCTTGCAGGTCCTCTCGTCTTTCTGTATAAATATCTATTCTCGTGGCATCCATCATCATCCACCACTTCTGCTGCAACTCTGCTCTCCTGCAGACACCATACCATGGCAAGCATGGAGACCACTGAGCTCACCGCTGCTGTTGTGAGCATTGCAAACAACTCACGCATTATCCTGCAGTATATGCAGAACCTGCAAAAGCAGGTGAGGAGGCAACGACAGCGCGTTCACGATAGTGATGAGGACATGGACACAGACTTCTCTCAAAGCACGGGCCCTGGCAATTTGGACATCATGGGGCAGGTTCATGCTGCGGAACGCTGATTCTGGGCCCAGGAAACAAGCACAGACTGGTGGGACTACATAGTGCTGCAGTTCTGGGATGATTCCCAGTGGCTGCAAAACTTTCTCATGCATAAGGGCACTTTCATGGAACTTTGTAACTTGCTTTCCCATGCTCTGAAGTGCAAGAATACCAAGATGAGAGCAGCCCTCACAGTTGAGAAGTGAGTGGTGATAGCTCTCTGGAAGCTTGCAATGCCAGACAGCTACCGGTCAGTCGGGAATCATTTTGGAGTAGGTAAATCTGCTGTGGGGGCTGCTGTGATCCAAGTAGCCAACACAATCACTGAGCTGCTGCTATCAAGGGTAGTGACTCTGGGAAATGTTCAGGTCCTCGTGGATGGCTTTGCTGCAATGGGATTCCCTAACTGTGGTGAGGCGATAGACGGAACGCATATCCCTATCTTGGAACCGGACCACCTTGGCAGCCAGTACATAAACCACAAGGGGTACCTTTCAATGGTGCTGCAAGCACTGGTGGATCACAAGGGACGTTTAGCTGGTTTGGTGTGAGACATCACACACACTCGGCTGTGCAACAGAATTCGGCTTGCAGGCAGCCATGGTAAGGCAAAGGGTTTCGGCTTCTTCAACCTTCATTGCATGTGGGAACAGTTTCAAACAGCAGCGCCCTCTTTTCCCATACCAAGCAAAGCCCATTGGGTTGGCCATTTAAAAGGAGGGGCTGTGGTTTTAGGATGAATGTGCAGCACAACCCAACCCTCCCACACCCAATTCTGTGGGATGATCACTTCACCCCCCCCCCCCCCCCCCCGCCCCACCACCACCATGTGGCTAGTATCAGGGAAGATCCCTGTTAGCCAAACGCAAACAGCACAGCATGAACAGGCCTCCCCGCACTGCGTGGCTACCAGCAGGGATGATTTCTTTTCAGCCAAAGGCAAACAGCCCAGCAGGAACAGGCACCTCTGAGTGTCCCCTTAAACAAATTTCCCATATTTCAATCAGGTGACCATGAATGATATCACTCTCCTGAGGCTAACACAAAGAGTACCTCCAGGAGAGCCTCATGTAGATGTCCCTGGAGGATTTCTGCTCCATCCCCAGACACATTAACAGTCTTTTCCAGTAGCTATACTGGCCGCGAATGCATCCCAAATCTTCAAGGCAAATTAATCATTAAACACGCTTGCTTTTAAACCCTGTATTATATTTACAAAGGTACACTCACCAGAGGTGCCTTCTCCGGCTTCATGGTCCGGGAGCCCACCTTGGGAGAGTTGGAAGGGTATTGGCTCCAGGGTGATAAACAGTTCCTGGCTATCGGGGAGAAGGGATTCTCCGCTTGCCTGCTGTGTGCTATTCTCAACCTCTTCCTCCTCCTCCTCCTCCTCCTCATCTTCCTCATCCACAAAATCCTCATCTCTGTTGCATGAGACTCCCCCTTTGCAGGTGTCCACGGACAGTGGTGGGGAAGTGGTAGGGGCTCCCCCTAGAATTGCATGCAGCTCATCATAGAAGCGGCATGTATGGGGCTCTGTCCTGGAGCAACAGTTTGCATTCTTTGGTTTTTGGTAGGCTTGCCTCAGCGCCTTAACTTTCACGTGGCACTGCTGTTGTCCCTGTTGCCTCTGTCCATCATGCCCTTGGAGATTTTGGCAAATATATTGGCATTTTGTCTTTAGGAATGGAGTTAAGATACAACTGCATTTGCTCCAATCCCTCAGACAGACACAAACACCTACAAAATCTCTATCAAGCATTCATAAAACTACATACCCACCTGCTGAAGTGCAGAAACAGATTGACAGAGCCAGAAGGGCACCAAGAAGTCACCTACTACAAGACAGGCCCAACAAAGAAAATAATAGAACTCCACTAGCCGTCACCTACAGCCCTCAACTAAAACTTCTCCAGCGCATCATCAAGGGTCTACAACCTGTCCTGAAGGACGATCCCTCACTCTCACAGACCTTGGGAGACAGACCAGTCCTCGCTTACAGACAGCCCCCCCATCTGAGGCAAATACTCACCAGCAACTACGCACCACACAACAAAAACACCAACCCAGGAACCAAACCCTGCTACAAACCCCAGTGCCAACTGTGTCCACATATCTATTCCAGGGACACCATCATAGGACCTAACTACATCAGCCACACCATCAAGGGCTCATTCACCTGCACATCTACCAATGTGATATATGCCATCATGTGCCAGCAATGCCCCTCTGCCATGTACATTGGCCAAATTGGACAGTCTCTACGCAAAAAAATAAATGGACACAAATCTGACATCAGGAATCATAACATTCAAAAACCAGTAGGATAACACTTCAATCTCCCTGGTCACTCAATAACAGACCTAAAAGTGGAAATTCTTCAACAAAAAAACTTCAAAAACAGACTCCAACATGAAGCTGCAGAACTGGAATTAATTTGCAAACTGGATACCATCAGATTAGGCCTGAATAGTGACTGGGAGTGGTTGGGTCATTACAAAACATAAACTTAATTTCCCCAATACTAATTTGTCCCTACTGTTACTCACACCTTCTTGTCAACTGTCTGAAATGGACCACTCTCATTACCACTTCAAAAGTTATTTTTCCTCCCTTGGAATCCTGCTGTTAAGTGAATTATCTCTTTAGACTGACCTCACACTTGGTAAAGCAACCCCCCATCCTTTCATGTATTTGTACCTGCTCCTGTATTTTCACTCCATGTATCCGATGAAGTGGGTTCTAGTCCACGAAAGCTTATGCCCAAATACATTTGTTAGTCTCTAAGGTGCCACAAGGACTCCTTGTTGGTTTTGCTGATACAGACTAACACGGCTACCACTCTGCAACCTCTCCCCATACAGCGATCAGATTCAGTACCTCCCGTTCGGTCCATGCTGGAGCTCTTTTGTGATTCTGGGACTCCATGGTCACCCGTGCTGATGAACTCTGCATGGTCACCTGTGCCGATCAGCTCACCACGCTGGCCAAACAGGAAATGAAATTCAAAAGTTCCTGGGGCTTTTCCTGTCTACCTGGCCAGTGCATCTGAGTTGAAAGTGCTGTCCAGAACGGTCACAATGGAGTACTCTGGGATAGCTCCCGGAGGCCAATACTGTCGAATTGCATCCACACTACCCAAAAGTCGACCCAGCGAGATCGATTTTAGCGCTACTCCCCTCTCCAGGGAGGAGTACAGAAATCTATTTTAAGAGCCCTTTAAGTCAACAAAACAGGCTTGGTCGTGTGGACAGGTGCAGGGTTAAATCGACTTAACGCTGCTAAATTCGACCTAAACTCATAGTGTAGACCAGGGCTCAGACACTCTAATGTATTGTTATTCTAAACACTTGCAACAGCATATCTCCTTCCATGGAAAATCCTCTGGAAAACTAGGGGAAAATACTTTTTCCATATATGGAAAAGTATTCCAATAGAGCACTTCCAAAAACATAATCTAAATGCTGTTGTTTTTTATGGTACATCTTCCTTATGCAGCACTGCTAGCACTGTTTAGCTCTAAAGTCCATTTAACTGGTGCAAGGAGGATCATCCCAGTACAAAGCTCACCTTCCACTTATGCAGATTTGATACGATTCCCATAACACTCCTTTCTCCCCCTTTGTGTAACAGAAAGGAGGTGTAGCCATGATAGATCTGCACCACATCCCCTCCTTGGCTGTGTTTTCAGTCCCAGGTGGCTGTGTGCAGGCTCACACAAATCAGGTATGTCCTAAGCCATACCTGACACAGGTTAGGAAGGCAGCAAGCCAGTTCCTGTTATCAAAAAGGTTGAGAAACATTGCCCCAAGGGATGCTCTAGGGACAGGCCCTGCCATCTAAATGAGAGGATTAGGGGAGTAAAGTGGAGCATACTTGTCTCACTGAAATTAGTAAAGAGCCAATCTGAAGAGGCCCATGGCATGAGTAATGTTTTTTTAAGACCGTTGCCTCAGTTATATGATCTTTCCCTTTTCCCCAGAACAAATGTAGCTCACAAGAGGAAAACAGGAATTTGGTGACTTTGTTCAGATAAAATAAGAACAACTCAAAATCTTTGTCCAAAACTAACTCTAAACCTGAACCTTTTCCTGGATTTCAGATCAGTTTTGGTTAACTTTTAAAATTGTCGGGGCCACTGCATTTAATTTTCCCTGGAAAATGAAGCACTGAATTAGAGAGGCTGTTTTTATGGCACTTGCTGCTGGTCTGAAACCCAGCAGTCCTGGATGCTTTATGACAGAGCATAATCTTACAAGATTTTCAACCCAAAGAGATATGAAAGGGATCATTAAGTATTTCAGATTTGGTTTGCTCTTCTTAACTTAATTCAACTTTCTGATTTTTGCTTAACTCCATGGTTTACCTATCTATTGTCAAAATGTAACATTAACGGTGCAGATGCTAGGATCAAAAGGTGAATGAGGGTGTGTTTGCAAATATTTTACTTGAAGCTTTCACTAAGAATATAAATACCATATTTTTTTCAGTATTATATATTATTTGTTTTATCATGGCATCCAGAAGCCCCAGTCATGGACCAGGGCCTTCCTATTTTAAGTGTTATAAAAACACAGAACAAAAAGATAGTCCCCACTCCACGGAACCTTCAATCTGAATATGACAAGAGACAAAAGATGGCTATAAATACACAGAATGCGGGAGTACAAGGAAGCAATGCAAAAATAGTGGTCAGCATGATAGATACTTGTCTCTGAACACTGGCAGTCTAACAGTTAAGTTTTTGTAGGCACCACACAACAAAGGAGAGTTTTGAGGAGGATTATGGGGAATGGTTGAAGGTGGATAGTGAGGTAGTTTTGCAGAGGTTTACGGGGAGCATCTTCCAAGCATGCTGGGCAGCATGGGAGAAAGCACAAAGTGTTTGAAAATTTAACAAGTAGTAAGTGGATACTGGCATCATGGGCTGACTGGAGGCGAGTATTAACAGCTCAGTAGTGAACGAGAGAGATGCAGTTAGGGTGGGGATTGCCCATGAAGGGCCTTGAAGGCAAATACAAGCAGATTATGTTTGATAGTATAAAGAAGGGGCAGCCCACGCAGGGGGTGACATGGTCAGAGTGACAGTCTAAGAAAATGACCTTTTTAGCAGTGTTCTGAGGGGATATCAGTGAGGCAAGATTGCATTTGTCAAGGCCAAAGAGGAAGGAAGGAGGTTGCAATAATTGAGAAGTGAAATGATAGTTTTGATCCACAGGGGTCGAGAAAGGACATAGCAAGGAGGGCTTGAGGGTGGTAGTGAATTAAAAAAAAAAAAGCATTCTCGAATGATGCTTTTCCAATGTGGACTTCTTTATTTCGTATTTGAAGAGGGGGATAATATAACACTGCATCTTCAGAATCATCTCTGTGTAGAATGCTAATGAATAGAGATCTCTGAAACTAATTTGTATCCCTACTGTTCAGTACTTCTATTTACTACATACTAAAATGTAATTAATTGCTAACATAGCATGCCCAGGTCTCTCTTTGATAGCATTTAAGCAGCAATACATTACTACTGTTATGGTATCAGTTAGACATTATGGTATGTTTTAATTCCATGTCTGGTCCAATAGGTGAAACTAATTTATAAGATAAATAGCTGAATTTATATGGGTTGTTTCCTTAAGAAAAAGCATACAGGAATGTATAGAACCATGCGGTACCATGACATCTGCAGTGCTGCAGATTCACCCAGCTAGTCAGAGAACTGGAGTTGATAGTAAATGATAGTGCTGATATCATATGAACTGGTTTTGATCTGGTACTGCTGTGTGAACCATAAGCAAAGATGAAGAGCTGTTTGGTACAAGTGGGACTGACCTACCTCATTGCCAAATGTAAGTACAAGTAAGTAGCCAGACAGTTTTTCTTACAGCTTTCATTTTAGCAGCTTTCCCCAGAACTAGGTTGCACATCAGTAAGTCCTCTGTGCCTCCTCATACCCACAATATTCCAATCCAGGACAATGAGACAGTGGGGAAAGCCTTTTCAGAGAGTTCTGTTATTACAGTATGATTTATTTAAATAACACACATTACCTATGGAGTATTAACCCTCTTCTATTGATAATTTTAAATGAAAACTGCCTTTCCAGTTTGTTATTAATCAAACCTGATTACAAATAAATATGCTGGTATCTGTAAACTAAATAGAGAACATGCATTCATAAACACAGCTATAAACTGAAGTATTTTTAAAATGCCCAATTCAAAAAAACAGAAAAACAAAAACTTGTGCATATCACCAATGTTATTGACATTTTTTACTTTATGCTTGTATAGATGACTACACCTATCTATCTCCTTTAACATAACCATACTTCCTATCTTCCGCTTTGTAAGAAGATAAACGTTGTGCTCCTCTGTTTCAAATGTAAGACATACAGTGAATATTTTTACACTGGAACAATTAATGTAGAAAAATAATGCTACTAGTAACTCTCTCTTTGGGGACTTGTAAATATCTGTATTACTTATACTATGAATAAGAAATGATTTTGTATCAAAAGTACCCTTGGTAATACATACATTACTTTCATATAAATGTGTCCTATCTCCTCCAGCATTGCTTTTAATTTTGTTTTTAAGTGGAAAGGAAAAGTCTTATGATCAGACCACAAGATTGGGAGGTAGAAGTTTTATTCCTATTTCCAGCTGAGTCACAGAGTTGAGGAAGCCATTTAATTTCTCTCTGCTTCATTTGCCCCATCTGTAAAATTAGGTTAATGCCAATCTAGCTCACAGGATTGTCAGGATTCATTCTTAAATACAACTTTGAGACTGTTGCGTGGAAGATGGTATATAAAATAGGTGCCAGGGATTCCTTTTTATTGTGTTGGAATAATCCAATAGAACAAAAAGCCAGTAAAGATTTCCCAGCGCTCTGAAGGTTACTTGGAAGAATGAGTAGTATTGAAATTTGGAGGAGCTAGGGTTATGATTTATTAGTAATACGTTGAATGTTACCCAATTGCCTGTCAATGATAGATTATATTTTAGTGTCTCTTTGTGATGGTATCTAGAGGCCTTAAGGTATTAGGTGTATAAAAATAAATAAAAAGTATTATCACAACTTGAAAAAAATCTTAGGTGCTGTTGTTTTTGTTTTGTATAGCAAGAAAGGTGACTAGCAATGTACAAATTTCATATTGGCAGATCCACAAATCGATGTCTGGTAGCCTTCTAACAAAGACTTGTTGCATTAATCAATAACACATAATAGGAGCACAATGTGAAGTCTGTCAACATAGCAGCTATGAATTGAGATTTCACAGAAGTGCAGATAATAATTAAATATATTTTATAGATCAGAGCTTCACTTGGTAGTCTCCTTTCTGTCTGTTTGACTCAAATTCAGTCTTGGATGGCTTTGTAACTTGCTCTACTTGAATCCAGCCAAGGATGAATTGATTAGCGTAAGACATCAGTGCAGAAATATGAATTTGCTCTCTTGGAGTTTGAGTCAGCTTTTTAGGCAGATGGTTCTGTTAGGACTCTTGAGTGTATGTCTACACTGTAATTAAAAACCCATGGTTGGCCTGTGCCAGCTGACTCAAGTTTGCGGGGCTGGAGCTAAGGGGCTGTTTCATTGTGGTGTAGACATTCAGGTTCGGGCTGGAGCACGGGTTCCAGGACCCTGCAATGTGGGAGGTTTCCAGAGCTCTGGCTTCAGTCCAGTCTCAAATATCTACATCACAGCCCCTTAGCCCAAGCCCCACAAGCCCAAGTCAGCTGGAATGGGCCAGCTGCAGGTGTCTAATTGCAGTGTGCACATAACCTTAGGGTCATCTTGGATTCCAAGTCATCTATGTGCATGTATTGTAGTTCTCACTGAAATTTTCTTGGTAAATATTTATTTTAAAAAGCAAGATGCCTTTGGGTTTTTAGTTAGCAGATGATACTTAAATTTTCATAACTTCAGACCTAGGCATGACAATTTCTTTGAATTTCATTCAGACAATTAGAGCAATCTCAGATAGACTGTAACTAGAGTTATGGGACACCCAGCTTTCTTGCTTCATGTGGATTAAATTCATTTGACAGAGGTTTAGATGGCTTTTAATTCATGTGACTAGCTCTCCTACATCCTACAGGATTGGCTCCTGACATCCTGTAATCCTTTTTGTCAGCACTGGGAAAGGCCAACCAATGTATCCTCAGTGTTTCATGAGGTGACTGACTAGCTCTCTATCCACGATCCGGATCTTGAGAGGTCAGCAAAGAAATCCCACTTCCTTTCATACTTCTGCTGAAAACATTCAGGTGAGAGGTCCCCTGACCTGCTTAGCATCAGCAGTTCTGGAGAATCCTTCTCTAGACCTGCCATCTGCTCCACCCTTAATAAGAAATACTACCATGTTCTGTAGTAGTAATCCGAAATACTACCATGTTCTGTAGTAGTAATCCAAAATACTACAGGCTTTTTGCAATGTTGCAATGCTTTGGGCCATTATTTCAGATTACTGTGCTATTTTTGGTTACTACATGGTACAGGCAATTTACTGTATCTTGTTTTTATGCTAAGCTAAAAGGAAGACCCCAGATCAGGGGTTTCCAATTTGATTGTTGTATTCTGTGGCACCTCAACCTGGTAAATAGACTTTAAAGAAGCAGTGGAGGAGCATTGTTAGTCCCATTGCTGTTGAGCAGTTGGGCTTCTGCTCCTCCTTTAAGATGTTTTCTATGGAGTTGGGAAATGGGTTTCCTTTGTTAGTTCCCTGAAAACTATACATGTGGAGGAGCAGTTCAGCTCTAATTTTAAGCTCTAACAAGGGTACCAGTATACATATGGCAGAAGGGGAGAAGTGTGGCAAGCTACAATCATGTGTTTTTCTGAGAGTTGAGTGAGTTTTGTGGAGAGAAGGTTCGATTTGGGAAGGGAGTTTCCTAGGTCAGACTAAGTTGTCAGGCTTTTCACATCTATGCATAGAACAAGCAAGTTTTCCTTTTTAGGGGGAAACAGAGTTCACACAGCTAACTGCATTATGATTTGCATGAGCCGTTCATGTCGCACTGAATCCCAGTGCAAGTGTTAATTTCAGTTATTTCCTTTTTCATATACATCCTTTCATGAAGTAGCATATTTGTCTGAACTCCCTCTAGGCCTGGATTCCTGTTTGTTTTGATGACCAGTGTTTAGATGTAATGTTATTATTGCTCATAAAACAGCTATAGCTGTGTAACAAAAGGCTTTAAATATTATGGACTACATTTTCAAGTACTCTGTGCTCATAGTTGAAACCTGAATTTCAAAACATTCCACATCACTGTGAAATATCTAGTCAACTCACTTTGGTGCCTAAATGGGAACTAAGATGGTTTAAAAATCTGACCCTGATTGTGGATGCTGAACTCTTGAAAAACATGTCCACATATGAGTGTCATTTAAAAGTGCCTCCATCAGGGTCTGAAGAGGAACTCTCCTCTTTGTAGTCTTCAAGTGCAAGGATCAAATTTTTACTCAGATTGTTCAATGAACTGTGTTGCTTTTTTGTGGTATGACAATCAATATTTCTCAAGTGTTGTGTGGCTTTTTGTGATCCTTTAATGATCTAGTAGAATATCCCTAGAGATGGCCTCAAACCTAAACTTCTGATCAAGATTTGAGTTTGTATCGGAGTACACAACTCCTTTCCGGAGGAGGTTGTGAAGGCTAGCACTATAACAGGGTTTAAAAGAGAACTGGATAAATTCATGGAGGCTAAGTCTATTGATGGCTATTAGCTAGGATGGATAAGGAATGGTGTCCCTAGCCCCTGTTTGTCAGAGGGTGGAGATGGATGGCAGGAGAGAGAACTATCACTGTTACAGAAGAATTGGAACAGAGTTGAATTTGGAAAAGTTTGGATTTGGTATTTTGAAGCCCCAAATTGGGAGTTCATGGATTATAGTGTAGCCTATTGAGTAGAGAAGCTTTGGATTTAGGGCTCATCTTATCATTAGAATAGATTTGTGTGTGTCGGGGGGCGGGGGGGGGGGATATGTAGGCAAGAATATCAGATTTCTAATAGCATCTTTTAAGGTACTTAAGTGTGAGAATCCTTGAATTTACGTAATAGATGTGCAGTGCAAAAAGCATTTGAGTATTTTGTATGTTTCTTGAAACAAAATATATTCTTATAAATAATGGTATGCGTGAACTCCACCTGTGAAGGCTTACAGAGATTTAAGGTTTATGAGCTTTGCTCAAAAAGCATCTTAAGCCAATTGAGTAGGAAAGATGTTAATGTATACAGTACTCTTCATGGTCAAGGAATCTCAATGTATAAAGTAATAGCCTTATTATTGGCTGCGTAGTCAAACAGAGCAACCAAATGTGGATTCATAATGGTGGTTGAGACACTGAAATCATTGGAAGTAATTTTGGTTTGCTTTTTGACTTAACTATGTTATTACTTGCAGGGCTTTATACTTCCCTAGGGTACAGCACTTTAACATCAGCACTGTGTTTGAACCCAAGTCCTGTGTGAGAAACTCAGTTTTTGGTGGAGGTTACATTATTCTAACATCTAGCCCATAGTAATGCTATATGGTTTTCCCTCAAGACTAATGTTTTAGTGTCTGCAGCTGGTTGGAGAAGAATGACAGATTTGGCATCCCATAAGTTTATCTAAAGAATGGGGTGCTAAACCCTTTATTTTTCCAGCAAAAATCTGGGAATTGGGAAAGATGATATTGAGAAAAGGGATACTGAAGATTTTCTTTATTGATATGGCTTTAACAGACCACAATCAAAAGCAAAAAAGTGGTTTCAAGCTTCAGTAGACTAACTGTACTCATTCCATAATCCCTGCAGTAGGTTAACACCAACTTCAGTGGTTAGGTCAAAAGACATGTGACCAACAGCTTTAATTCACATGCATTCAACTAATCTCCTTGCCTGTAAATTTGTTTCCCATGGCTTTTCAATTCACAAATTTCCCCCCAGTAGGCTTGTTCCTTAGCTCATGGTTTTATTTTGGATATTTTGTTTAGGTTGATTCAGATCCAGAAACTGAAAACATATCCATGAAAATTCCTATAAGGGAAAGCAGCCTGTAGATTTCTTCTGCAGGCATTGCCCAATATATTTGGGCTTGTCTAGTTATCCTCAGAATAACTTCTGGGCATGGGCAGCCCACCTATTTCCAACAGTAGTTCTCAAAAGTCTTCGCTGGTTCTCTTTGCCACCTGAATAGCTGCTTCCTAAACTATGGGGCCAAAGTAGAGCTAGTAGATTCACTGATTTTTCAGTTTTCCCGGAGTTCAGAAAAAAATGGGTTAGGTCAAACGGAATTCTAAAATTGCAAAAAGTTGGCAAATTAAAAAAAATCAATTTTGGATCATACTGGCAATTCATAGTCATTCATAATGACAATAAATAGTCATTGGGCTAGAGAGAGAATGAGTGAAAATGACTTACTCTGTAGCCTGGTTGTTATGGCACTCACCTACGATGTAAGAGGCAGCTCCAAGCTCAAAACCCTGCTGCAATGACTTAATTATTTATACACAGAGAGACTGACTGACTGCCCCACCAGATCATACAATATGTCAGTGGCTAGGGCATTCCGTTGGTTTGTGGGACATTCAAGTTCAAATCCCTGTTCCACATCAGATAGAAGGGGGGGATTGAATCCAGGCCTCCCATATCCCAGGTAAAGGCCTGAAGCACTGGTTTAAAACTTCTTTCCCCTAAATTGTTTGTTTTTGTGGTAAAAAATATTGGCCAAAACTGTTCAGACATCAGTCAAAAAACATTGAGATCATTGTAGGCAAATGTTAATTTGTTACCGGAACAAATAGCCGGAAACCTATGATTCTGTTCTTACTAGATTTTCAAGAAGCCCCTTCACCGTCCTTTAAAATTCATTGTAACTATACAATGTAATGTAGGGGCAATTTATTGGAACCCAAAAGAAAGGAAGGAAAATTCTTGGAATTTTCACCTTTTATTACGAAGTTAAGTTTCTGCAGGAGGCGGTTGGAGGACAAGGAGTCAGGGAAAGGATGTTATATTAGAAGTTTACCAAAAGCCTAAAGATTACTACTGTAAATTCTTTGCCTTTTGGCTAATCAAGAACACAGATCCATTCTCCTTTTGAGAATCATAATAGACTTTTATTTAGTAAGGCAAAGGTTGTTAATATTTTCCTTTCTCATTTGCCTAGTCTCATTTTGATACATGGCTCTATCAGTGGTTTATAAATTGACTTGCCTGTTCTTTCATCCCTCTCCTGGCATCTTCTTCCCTTGAGTTACAAATCAGATCTTGTGCCCATTACTTGAGCACACACCCTAAGGGTGTAAAATGTCATTAAATAGGGCAACTAAAATACAAGTGAGATCACCAGAATGCCTCATTGATAATGTCTGCTTTTGGATATGAGGAACATTAGCAAAGACTGGTCTATCTTTAGTTCAGCACAAGCAGTACTTAGACTTACTACTCTTTTGACTATCTAACCCAGAGATTGGATTGTAGCCAGGTCAGAAGGATAGGCCCCAGTTTTTGAGGGAAGCTTTTATAAAATAAACATTTCAATTTCTGTCATATTACCCCCACTAAATATATATCTGTTTGCCTGTGAACCCATGATTGTCATTTTGGATATTTTACACAGCAACTAGACACCTCTGGCTGGCCTGTGCCAGCTGACTCAGGCTTGCAGGGCTTGGACTGTTTCAATGCTGTGTAGACGGTGAGGTCAGGTTGGAGCCTGGGCTATAGGACCCTGTGAGTGGGAGGGTCCCAGAGCTCAGGGCTCCATCCCAAGCCCATAAGTCTACAACAGCAGTGTGACAGCCCAAGCCCTGTGAGCCCAAGTCAGCTGGTATGGGCCAGCCACTGTTTTTTCTTTGCTTGTGTAGACATACCCCAAGGGGCAAATGAGCTGCTGACTCCTAATACAGCCCTAATAGGGTTAACAGGGAAAAAGATAAGGAGTCAATTGAATGTAAAACTGCACAATTCTGTACTGGTGCTCCCTGATCCGGTTTTACTCTGTGTCTCATGAGAAGTGCCTTAACACTACAATGAATCTTTGACCATTCCTAGCTGTCTGTTCAGTTCCAGTACTTTCCACGTCTGTGGAACCCATAGCATGATGTTGACATCCTAATTTTTTTTTTAATAGTTTAAACCTTTTTTTTCAATGTGACTCTAGTTCTGATAAAGGTGCACTATTTAGCTACAGAAGTGACATCAGATAGGGAGTCACAATACAAGTTGGTCCACAATGCCCAAGCAAGGCCCCATGCCCTGGAATGGAGGGTCTCTTTCTACAAAGGAGACATTGATCAGTGCCCATGCCCATTTAATCTCTGGGATCTCTGTGGAGACTACAGAGATAGGCCCAGATCCTGCAGTTGCACCAGGTGGGCTGACCCTTGTGATTGTCTGGATGCCCATTAATTTCAAGAAAAAAGAAAAGGAGTACTTGTGGCACCTTAGAGACTAACCAATTTATTTGAGCATAAGCTTTCGTGAGCTACAGCTCACTTCATCGGATGCATACTGTGGAAAATACAGATGAAGTGAGCTGTAGCTCATGAAAGCTTATGCTCAAATAAATTGGTTAGTCTCTAAGGTGCCACAAGTACTCCTTTTCTTTTTGCGAATACAGACGAACACGGCTGTTACTCTGAAACCTGTCATTAATTTCAAGGAAATTCCACAAGGGAATGGAGTTTGGGTTTAGTTGCAAGAAATGGTTAAATAATACCAGCTGATATGGTGGGTTTAGTGCTGTATGTACATTTTCAGACAGAAGATAATGACATTTTTACTACTGACCTGTGAGTAGTCCCACAGTAGAGTAGACTACTACTCTCAGTAGTAAAATTAATCATATTTATAAGTCTTAGTAGGATTGAGGCGTCTGTGAACTAGAAATGGAAAAACTATATAACCCATGATTAATTCTGCTCTAATCTTAATTTGCTTGTATAGTTACTAATGATTTTGGGGCGGGGGACAAACAAGCCTGTAATTTGATTTACCCAAGTAACACCATTTCTGAAACTAAAAGTTTCTGAATTATTCTGTCTCTGATGCTGTGAATGCCTTCATCTACTACACCATTCTCCTTGAATATGATTGTTTTTTATGTTTTCCACAGAGGGATTTTAAAATAAAACTAGGCTGTGCCTGCGAAAAGTAAATCTAAAATAAGACTGTCTGATTTCTTTCTAAATCCTTGCTGGCTTGTACAGCCTTTTTCTGCAGTAAAAGCTAGTGATGCCTTATAGCCTTTCACAGTTGTCAGACCATATAATTTTATCAAATAATTGGTTCTGGTCTTCACAAAACTGCAAGTAACAAAGTTCACATCATTTTATTTAAAACTTTTCTGCTGTTGATGGAATTCTCCTCCTGTCCTTTTTTTGGTTCAAGTTGCTGGATTCTCTCATTTTTGACCATTTCTAACCTATTTAAAGCTTTTGATAAGTGCCTGTTATCTGATTTCTGGTACAAAAATCAATACATTTGACCACAGCTTTTCCTTTAAAATCTTGAGAGCATTTGATACACCCTTGGCATAACCTCCATCTACCTGTCTTTGAGTAAATAAAATCACTTTTTAGATATTCATTCTCCATCATTTAATGTTTTGTTGTTGTTGTTGATGATACAAATGTTTGTTGTTGTTGTTGATGATACTTAATTTCACTCCCCTTAGTAATGCACTGATCAGCATTCAAAAAAGCCTGACTCTGTTGAACTAAGGTCATGGCATGTTCTAAGTTGGATTGCAAAAGACCATTCTCATTCCAGTACTAATGAGTATTAACCCAAGAAACAAGTTGCTCTGGTTACCCAGGTAGTTGGCTCTAGTACTGAAGTTACAATTTAAAACTTCTCCAGTAAAGCCAAGTGTTAAAGCAGTATCTCCTCAGTGCAGCAGGCTCTCAGTACTAACAAAATAATCCATTGAGTAGAAAGCCCTACATAACGTGCGATATTGCAGATTCTGCAATATTAGGCTTCCACTGCAATTTTGACAGCAGGAGCCTCTCTGTGCATGTACCTGGCAGTGGGATCCCCAGCCACCCAAGGGCTGAGAGCAGGAACCCCCTCTCTCAACCCTGGGCAGCCAATCTAAGCCTCAGACCCGTGCTCTTAGCCCCGGGCAGCTGACAGCAGAAATTTGTGTAAAAATAACAATGCACTTTATTACTGCAAATATTAAGGTCCATTATTACTTTTCCACAATTTTCCATGGTTTGTCCCCAACTCAACTGCAATTTTTTGACAAGCATCCTGCAATTCATGCAGAGCCTTAACTGAGTAACAGTAATAAAAAACTGCTTATGTTCATCCATTATTAATTGTCTTAGTTCCAAAACACTTCATTCCATTCCTTTAAAATTAAAAACAGTGTACAATAAAATTAGGATGGAAAATGGGTTTTTTCCTCATGGGGTGAAAAGTGGGCTCTGGCACTTTTAAAGAGATGGTGTGCAAAACTGGCTCTGTCTTGTGTTTAAAAAAAATCCTTTTTCTTGATTTTTAAGAGTATTAATCTATGTACAATAGAGAATGGAACAAGTTAAAAACAATAATTTACAGTGGTTAACACTGCCCCTTTTGAAGTCTGACTTGTGCTTTATGAATGTAAAGATAAAACTACAGAAAAATAAAGAACTGTAGTTTCACTTGTATGTTTTTATTTTCCATGTTCACATTTTTAAAACATTTATGAATCCTGCAAAACTGTTAAATTATGTATCAGGTTGACTTTTTCCAGGGTGTTCATGAAACCTCTGTAGGGTGTGCTGGCTGGCTAACCCTTTAACCTCACCCAGAAAAAAAGAGATTTTAGCAATATTTTGTTCTCTTTTTCAGCTGGAGAGACTACAGTCTGAGAATACCTTTGAGTGGGGAAAGAGAGAGATATTTGAAACAGAAAAGCAAAGTCTGGAAAGAGAGAATAGAAGGTTGAAGTCCCAGGTGAAAGAAATTCAGGACCTTCTGGATAAGAGAAATAAACTGCTATCAAGTAACTTGGGTTCTGATTTCAAGACAGCACAAGATGAACTAGTGGAAAAAAATAAGGTATGGACTTTACTTGGTAGTAGATCCAAACTTGTTTCAAGGAAGTTCTCAGCCATCAGCACAGATTTAAAATAGTCACTGATCCTGGAAACATTGATGCATCTGTGTAACATTACACACAGGAGTATTCCTATTCAAGTCAAAGGGATTCGTACATGCATCAAGTAGTGCATGAAGTTAAGTGTTTGCAGGATTAGGGGCCCTAATGTATCGTTTAATTTTATTTTGAATGGATGGCATGTTCTTTGAAAAAAGGCTCTGATGGATGTAGTCATTCTATAAAGTATAACAATGACAATGATTTTTCTGCATAGTTGCTATAGCTATTAACTTTTTCAAACTGAAATATGACAAGCAAAATCATAGTAAATATTTCCATACTAGACTTTCTTTCATGTAAACTCTCTTTTACAGAACTTCAAATTACTGGTCTCCTATTCAATTTACCTTGTTCAGTATTCAAATATCATATATAGTTCATTCTTTGAAACTATAATACTGCAATAGCTCATTTTCCAGGAGGAGTCTGGGTTTCTAAAGAACAACAAACTGCTTATATCTTATCTTCCTAAAATATCTTTCCACACTATTCTCACAGTTCAGGACAGGTGCATCTCTATTCCCTCTCCGTGGTCTACCAATGGCATCCACACTCAGGCTTCCAGCTTCCCATCCATCACCTCTCTTGGGCAGAGACTCACATTTCTCTCTATCCTGACTGGGGTTTTTCTAGTCTGCTCAGTTTCCTGCTTACACGGCAAGTCAGACTGCCTAAATAGGCCAGAGTCTGTGCTTTGCTTTCTCCCCAGATGCTATAAACAGCATAGTTACCCACAGTTAAGTTACCAAAGAGCCCTTTCTAAGCAAACACATTTATTCCTAAGGTGCAAGTATTACAGAGAAAACATTATAAAAACAATAAAAGAACCTACATGCCTGTTAATAAAGTTAGCAGAGAACACCCCCAACTCCAGCCTGGAGCTCTGGTAGGTGATCAGTCCTTCAAACCTCATACAGGTTTGTTTGTTTTTCTTCTGTGGTTACCAGTTCATAGAATCATAGGGTTGGAAGGGACCTCAGGAGATCATCTAGTCTAACCCCCTGCTCAAAGCAAGACCTAATCCCCAACTAAATCATCCCAGCCAGGGCTTTGTCAAGCCTGACCTTAAAAACCTTGCAGATGACACTAAACTGGGAGGAGAGGTAGATACGCTGGAGGGTAGAGATAGGATACAGAGGGACCTAGACAAATTAGAGGGTTGGGCCAAAAGAAATCTGATGAGGTTCAACAAGAACAAGTGCAGAGTCCTGCACTTAGGACTGAAGAATCCCATGCACTGCTACAGACAAGGGGACCAAATGACTAGGCAGCAGTTCTGCAGCAAAGGACCTATGGGTTACAGTGGACGAGAATATGAGGATATGAGTCAACAGTGTGCCCTTGTTGCCAAGGAGACCAATGGCATTTTTGGATGTATATGTAGGGGCATTGCCAGCAGATCGAGGGACGTGATCGTTCCCCTCTATTCGACATTGGTGAGGCCTCATCTGGAGTACAGTGTCCAGTTTTGGGCCCCACACTACAAGAAGGATATGGAAAAATTGGAAAGCATCCAGCGGAGGGCAACAAAAATGATTAGGGGACTGGAACACATGACTTATGAGGAGAGGCTGAAGGAACTGGGATTGTTTAGTCTGCAGAAGAGAAGAATGAGGGGGGATTTGATAGCTGCTTTCAACTACCTGAAAGGGGGTTCCAAAGAGGATGGATCTAGACTGTTCTCAGTGGTAGCTGATGATAGAACAAGGAGTAATGGTCTCAAGTAGCAGTGGGGGAGGTTTAGGTTGGATATTAGGAAAAACTTTTTCACTAGGAGGGTGGTGAAACACTGGAATGCGTTACCTAGGGAGGTGGTGGAATCTCCTTCCTTAGAAGTTTTTAAGGTCAGGCTTGACAAAGCACTGTCTGGGATGATTTAGTTGGGGATTTGTCCTGCTTTGAGCAGGGGGTTGGACTAGATAACCTCCTGAGGTCCTTTCCAACCCTGATATTCTATGATTCTATGAACCTCTAAGGAAGGAGATTCCACCACTTCCCTTGGTAACACATTCCAGTGCTTTACCACCCCCCTAGTCATTTTTCTTCCATAATATCCAACCTAAACCTCCCCCACTGCAACTTGAGACCATTACTCTTTGTTCTATAATCTGGCATCACTGAGAACAGTCTAGATCCATCCTCTTTGGATCCCCCTTTCAGGTAGTTGAAAGCAGCTATCAAATCCCCCCCTCATTCTTCTCTTCTGCAGACTATATAATCCCAGCTCCATCAGCCTCTCCTCATAAGTCATGTGCTCCAGCCCCCTAATAATTTTTGTTGCCCTCCGCTGGACTCTTTCCAATTTTTCCACATCCTTCTTCTAGTGTGAGGCCGAAAACTGGACACAGTACTCCAGATGAGGCCTCACCAATGCTGAATAGAGGGGAATGATCACGTCCCTCGATCTGCTGGCAATGCTCCTACTTATATAACCCAAAATGCCGTTAGCTTCTTGGCAACAAAGGCACACCGTTGACTCATATCCAGCTTCTTGTCCACTGTAACCCCTAGGTCCTTTTCTGCAGAACTTCTGCCTAGCCACTCGGTCTCCAGTCTGTAGCAGTGCATGGGATTCTTCCGTCCTAAGTGCAGGACTCTGCACTTGTCCTTGTTGAACCTCATCAGATTTCTTTTGGCCCAATCCTCTAATTTGTCTAGGTCCCTCTGTATCTTATCCCTACCCTCTAGCATATTTACCTCTCCTCCCAGTTTAGTGTCATCTGCAAACTTGCTGAGGGTGCAATCCACGCCATCCTCCAGATCATTAATAAAGATACTGAACAAAACCGGCCCCAGGACGGACCCTTGGGGCACTCCGTTTGATACCGGCTGCCAGCTAGACATGGAGCCATTGATCACTACCTGTTGAGCCACTGATTACTACCTGAAGAACTACCATTTCATCACATCTATTTCAAATAGTTCTTTGATGCTCATAACACTTCCCAGCGTTTACACTGGTCATATCTCCTCACAAAGAAAGTTACATACAATTTCACAATAATACATCAACTTTGCATTTTTAATACAATGGATTCCAAAGCTACTTAAATTTAATTCAATAAGATTTTTCAAGGATAGTGCAGGAAATTGCCATATCTGTAACAACTATGAACCTTCCTTTAAAATTCTTTTAGACTGGTATTTATTTGAACCAATAAGTATATAAGATATTCCTTTATAAGAAAAGCAATTTGAGATTTCGAAGAGACCGCTGGTCAAATATACGCATATATGAGAAAATATGTTACGGTGTATCAAATAGTTATTCAACCACATGAATTCTTGGTGTTCATGCATTTTCTGAACACGAGATGAGATCCTTTTGATCAGCAGTGTCCATCTGGGCTGTCCCCACTCCCATCCGAGGGCATAAAAGGTGGAGTAGATCCAACCATTCCTCAGTTCTTTTCTTACTACCTATCACTGTGACGCTGAATCCTTGCAGCATCTGCTTTTCTTAGGCTATATCTGTGCTACCACTTATGTCGGTATAACTTATGTCACTCAGGAGTATGAATAAGCCACCCCCCTGAGCAATATAAGTTACACTGATCTAAGCACGGGTGTGGACAGCGCTATATCTGTTTGAGAGCTTCTTCCTCAAACATAGCTACCACCGCTCATTGGGAGTAGATTAATTAAGTCAACAAGAGTGCTCTCTCCCATCGACTTAGAGTGACTATACTAGAGAGCTTACAGTGGCACAGCTGAAAGCTTTCTAGTGCAGTCATGGCCTTAGTTAGGCTTTGTCTACACTGGCACTTTGTCAGCAAAACTTTTGTCATTCAGGGCTGTTAAAAAAAAAACACACATCCCCCGAACGACAAAAGTTTTACCGACGAAAAGCGCCGGTGTGAACAGCGCTTTGTCAGCAGGAACACTCTCCTGCCGACAAAGCCGCTGCTGCTCATGAGGAATGGATTTTTTTTGTCGGCAGAAGAGCTCTCTCCTTTTAGCATGCCTTTTAGCAGCATGGCTGTAGCGGAACAGCCATGTCACTAAAAGCCACGTAGTGTAGTCATATTGTTGTAGTACATGTTGTCTTTGCAGCTGCTGAGTGTGCTGGTTGCTTTCAATTCAGGATAAATGAGGAACAATTAATGGTCATTTGATTTAGTGGTAGCTGATAAAATGGAAAACATCCTGGGGGTTGACAACAAATGCCACTGCACAAAAACTAGACTGAATGCAAGCACAGGACAGCTGGGGATTGATTTGCTTGCAGCTGTGTGTCTATCTGCCAGAAACAGCCAAGAAGCAGGCAGAGAGAAGCAGAAAGAAAGAGACGGGAAAAGAAGCATTTGTAACATGTCCTTCAGAGAAAACTGAGAAGGAGAGCTCTTTGGGGAGAATGCCGGCTGGACAGAGGATTGACACTGTAAGGAAGGAACTGCTTCCTGCTGTGTGATTCCTACTATGTTCAGGGAAACAAGGCTCCGTTTGTAAATGTACAGAATTCTATCAAAGAAATACCAGACTTCATCATCAATTTCTCCTCCTAACAGAAACAACCTACAAGACCCCAAATATTTGCTAACCACTCAAGTCAAGAGGGCAATACTGGTTTTAGGAGTGGGATCCAGCTTCCAAGGGGAGAAGTGTGAGCTGGTACTCCTGTTGAGCCAAGGTGGAACAAATAATGGAGATGGTTGTAGAACTCAAAGGTGCCCTGAAGAGTTTGAAACAAGGTCTAAAACAAGAGCTGGAGGCTCTGCAAAAAGAATTAAAGCAAAATGCTGGAAGCTTCCCAGGAAGGGCTGAGAGATGACCTGTAGGCAGAGATGAAGTCTTTTGGGGGGCATCAGCTACAGAGTGGTTGGGGAGCCCAGCTCCAACACTTCCAAATCTGGGATGGCAAGGTAGATCAAAGAGGTGACCAGCAACCTGCCTGTCAAGGATAAGAAGGTTTTCCAGGAAAGAGGGGATATCAGGAAAACTTTATCCAACTTGGATCTTGCTAACAAATGAGCCTCAGCAAGGATTCCAAGAGCTGAAAAAAATCACCTTGAGAAGGAAATCAAAGAATCATGAACCACAGATAAAGTCAGCCATCTGGCTATGGAATTAGGCGAGCCACAAAACATGGGTGAAAACAAGACATTTACAACACTTTTCTACCTTGTTTGTAATCCAAAGAACCCCGGAGTGGAGAGATCAGATTGTTCCAGCTCAAGTCAGACAAAAGCTACATGTTTGTTTGTTTTTTAAAGAGGGGAGGAGAGAACTCACTGGAAGGGTTATTTGGCTCAGTTGAACACCATGGCAGAAATGGGTGGCTGGGTAGACAAACAGAAAGGGGTATTTCTAGCAGCCAACTTGAGTGGCCCAGCTCTGATAGTCCTACACAAGTGACTCCCTAGAAAAGAGACAGAATCATCCAGACTTGGTACAAACCCTAGATATGTGGTTAGCAGTCAGCCATCAATCTGAACTGATCAGGCCACAACTGAGAGGTAAAGAAGAGACCCTACTTGAAGTGGCAGAAAACTTGAAGAGACTTGGGTTCCTGGCATATCTGGATACCAATGAGGATTTTCAGGATAAATGGGCAACGGACCAATTTATAGACACTCAGCTAGACTTGCAGATCAAGATCAGCAAAAAAAGGTCAGATGCACTCCAACAGGCTCTGGAATGTGCCACAGAATTTGAATCTTTCCATAAGTAGATCATCAGAAGCAGAAACAGTCTAGTGAGAAAGATGGAAGCTGATCTCTGAGTCCTGTAAGTACAGGTCTGTGTCTAATATGCATGATGGCAAAGGGGATTCTAATATTGCTCGACATTTTTGAACAATTAGAAACAAGTATTAAATTCAGTTTCTAAAACCAAGGGAAATTGATAATAATGCAAAAGTAAAGGGAAGCAGTTCATTTAATACTGCTACGGTGAAAAATCTAGTCACAAAAAGGATTGCTCTAAATGTAAGTCTCACCAGGAGAAAGCCTCACAAGTGTCTGGTGAAAGCCTCTCACCCTGTTTTGGGAAGCAGGTATGAGAGCAAGCTGAAGGGGCAAACTTGGAGGTAAAAGAAGCAGCACCACAGCTTTAGTTTAGAACTGGGCAGTTAATAATAATTGGCATTTGGTTATTAAGTGTGTAATAGGATCTATGAAATGCAAAAGAATAATGGACACTGGCTCAAATCTAAGAGATTAGATCTGATGTGATAAAATGCTAGACAACAAGGAATCCAAAAGGGAACCACCTAATTGATCTCAAATGGAAACATTGACTGGGGAATGTTCATCTGCCCAATAATGGAGAAAATTGAACTTCTGGATTTTGAGCAATAACTCAGTGTAGTTGAGACAGTGGATGAGCTAACGAGTGGTTTGGATTTCATTATGGCTAATAAATGCCAAGAAAGTTATTTTACAAATTCATTCTGAGGAAACTGACAGCACCTCAGCTATGCATTACATCAACAGACAGATGCCTTTCTCATCCCCTGGATGCTAGGATTGATGTATGCCTTTCTGCCAATTCCCATGGTAACAAGTATTCTGAAGAAACAGCGGTGAGATGCAGGATTGATAATCATAATAGCCCCAGTGATGGGCAGGCAGTTCTTGTCTTGTCTGATGAACCTAGCAGTGAAAAATTAGCCTTCCACCCACCAATCAGACATAATGTCCACTGAAAGAAGCTGGTCAGCTTCTGCTTCAGTCCAAATGATTTATAAAGCTAGATGGAAGAGGTTTTCTGTTTGGGCATCTCAAAATCAGCTGTCCCCCTTGACAACACCTATTTCAGCGGTGTTGGACTATTTACTAGTCCTGAAGCAAGCTAGACTTTCCACCAGCTCCATAACAGTTCATTTAGCAGCTATAGCTGCCTATTTCCAACAGTCAAGTCTACACTGTATATTCTCATCCTACAGTGGAAAGAATCCTTAAGGGCCTTATTCATGTTTTCATAAAGCCAGGGTCATTCTCAGGCCTCACCCCAAGTTTCTGCTTCAGACCTCCATCTGAATAAATTAATTTGTCTTCCAGTTTTCTTTTCCAAGCCTCAACCCTGGGGGAAGCTAAACTTTGCACACTTGATGTATTAAGGGCATTGTCTTCTTACTTTGGTGGAAGAAAGTAATTCAGGAACACACCCAAATTACTTGTGGTCTTTTCTGATAGAGGTAATGATCAGGCAATATCCTTTCAGAGATTATCAGAATGGGTCTCCAGCTGTATGAGAAGATGTTATGAGCTAGTCAGCATCATATAGTCATTAGAACTTATTCACTAAATGTCCCTATTTCTGAAACCAGCAGGGCAACTACATGGAGTTCAGTTCATACCATTTCAAGACACTACTTCTTGGTAGAGGTTCCAGTTCAGATGGCTGACTTGATGGTGACTTGACAGATGGTGGATAAGTATCTGTTCTTTTCTGTGCCTCACTCTGAAGAATCATCTCCTCAAACTGCCCTCAAAGATTTTCATAACATAATAGAAGAGTCCTATTAGTTAAATTATATTATCCACCCTCTGGCCAGTGTAGGACTTTTCCCTTCATTACTGTGTATTCTCCAGTGATTCTCTAGATGGACTGGTGTATCTTAGTTCTTCAATTAGAAAACAGTTTGGCTAAAATAAGAAATGGCCCATTATTTAAACTGAACCATGCTTTGTTTTTTGCTCACAGGAGCCATGCTGTGTTTTTTAGCACAGGAGCCACGGCTGCAGCATGAATGGGAGGTGGGCTAGCTCTGCAACCCCACCCACTGACAGGGCTTCTCCTTCTCACCAGGCCTGTGACCAGTCTAGAACCTGGCCACAACCCCTGGGGATGGATTAGCAGGAACATAGTAAGCAAGATGCAAGAAGTAATTCTTCCACTCTACTCAGCACTGATAGGGCCTCAAATGGAGTCCTGTGCCCAGTTCTGAGCACCACACTCTGAGAAGGATATGGACAAACTGGATAAAATCCTGATAAGAGCAACAAAAACGATTAAGCGACTAGAAAACACAATCTACGAGGCAAAATTTAAAAAAATTGCATTTGTTCAGTCTGGCGAGGAGAAGACTGAGCGGGGACATGATGATTAGTCTCCAAGTATGTAAAAGGCTGTTACAAGAAGGAGGTTGATAAATTGTTCTTAACCACTGAGGACAAGACAAAAAGAAATGGGTTCAATTGCAGCAAGGGGGGTTTAGGTTGGACATTAGGAAAAACTTGGTAACTGTAGGGGTTGTTAAGACTGGAACAACTTACCTAGGGAAGTTGTGAAATCTCTATCATTGGAGGTTTTTAAGAATAGGTTAGACATACACCAGTCAGGGATGGTCTGAATAATATTTAGTTCTGCCTCAGTGCAGGGAACTGGATTAGTTGACCAATCAAGGTCCCTTCCCGTCATTTCTGTGATTTGGAAAATACTTCTATAGATAGTTATAAGCACACCAGTCGATGGTCATAAACCTTCGTTATAAGTGTCTTTCTGGAGAATTTAACAATCAACTAACTATTTATTAAAATACCTATTATCTTGTTCCTCTGTATTAAGGATAAGTTTCTAAATAGTTATGAAAGCATGCCCATGAGGCCTTTTTTTAAGGTCTTAAAAGTATTTAGCTTACTTATTACAGAATTAGCCCACTCGTAACATGGATGCCTTCAGAGAGATTGCAGCAGTGTAACTGAGGATATAATTAATGTTATGACATTTACTTTCCCATATGGTTTTGCAGTTTATTGCTCCAGTAGCCTTGCTGCTATTTTTAGGAAAAGGAGAGGAGAGGGCGAGAAGGAGTGTGTGTCCATGAGTTTGAGTGACTGCAATTGTATGTTCATTAAGCAGTAACTTATGTGCCTTGAAATGGGGGACAGGTAGATGCTAGAATGTGGGGGCGGGGGGGGGCGGGGAGAGAGGGGAGGATTCAGGGAAGGGAGAGGGAACAAAAGAACCAGGGCCAGAGTTTGTTACCCTTACCTGACCTGAGTTACATTAGCTCATTCCAGGAGTAGACCAGCTGAAATCTGTGGGACTCCTCTGAATAAGGTGCAACTCATCATGACTGAGGGTGCTGTCAACATGTGGCACAAATGAGCTTCTGTAACTTTTCCGTGCTTAATTGTTTGAATGAAATGTATTTTGTTTTGCTTTCTTTTGTGATTTTTTTTTTTTAAATAATAAAAATACAGTGAAAACTTAGCATAGGGCTGTGAGTAAGCACCAGCTGTAGAAGTATAAGCAAATAGTCTGTAGCTTCCAACCTAGACTGTTTGCCAAATAAATGCCCCTCTCTTACCCTTCCCCACCGTCCACCAAAAAAGGAAAGCTTGGAGGTGAATCTGCAGTCTACCAATAGCTTTGCCATATAGCAGCTGTTCTTAAACTGTGGGTCAGGACCCCAAAGTTGGTCGTGAACCCATTTTAATGACCAGGGCTGGCTTTAGACTGGCTGGAGCCCAGGCCAAAGCTGAAGCCCAAGCCCCACCACCCAGGGGTCAGAATTCAACTTCAGCCCGGGGTGGCGGGGCTCAGGTTACAGGCCCCACACCTGGGGATGAAGCCTTTGGGCTTTGATTTGCCCCCACCCCCTTCTGGCGGCGGGGCTCGGGTAGAGTCATGCTTCAGTCCCCCGTCCTGGGGTCATGTAGTAATTTTTGTTGTCAGAAGGGGTTCACAGTGCAATGAAGTTTGAGAACCCCTGCCATAGAGGTATTTTAGAATGGTTTCCCTGTACTTAGGATAGGCAACAATGGTAGCATTACCTGGTAGTAATGGTTGGGAAATATTGACTCTTTAATGACAGGTTTCAGAGTAACAGCCGTGTTAGTCTGTATTCGCAAAAAGAAAAGGAGGACTTGTGGCCCTATTGATTGCACTTCCTGGCATGGAGTTTGCATTTTAAAATAATAGTTATAATGTTTGACAAATAGGCTGGCAACTAATGTTAAATGTATCCAAGTGGTTCGTTTTAGAAGGGATTGCAATGAATGGAAAAAACCTATTGAAAATATAAATCAACACCCAAAAGCATATTATTTACTGAAGGAGATTTATTACCGTCAACTCTAAAGATCATTTTGAACAAAATCTGAAATTAATTTTGTTTTGTTTTCCAGTGCTACCTCTAATTATTAAGGTAAAGGTCTGCAAGTAAAGATCTGCTAAGTAATATATCTATTTATCTAGCTTTAAAAATAAGTACAAATACAATAAATTAGCTGTAGGGTATAACTTTGAAGTCACTACTTGAGTAATGTTTCCTCGCTTGCTGTTTTGTCTTTGGAATACGCTTGTAAAGGTTTCATGTATATGCAGTCAAACTGGGAGTGAGAGAGAAAAGTCAGTGATACTCTACCAACTTCATCCCAAAATAACCTCTGCATGCTAGAAATGCCAAAACACAATGCTGCTCTTAGTAGATGCCTAAAATATGATCATCAATTATTTCTGTGCTTCCCCTCACTGTGGTTCAAATATAACCATGGACACTGCTGGGCCTTCAGATGTAGTTCCTTTTTGACTTAGCAGAGGTGATACTTGTCTCCGTGGGACAGTAACCAATGAAAGGGGTTTGATTTTTCTTTGTTTTCGAAATTGAGGAAAAATCCCACTGTATTTTCCAGTGGAAAAAAAGTGGCAGGAGAAAAGTTAGGGTGGGATTTTTTCTGCACAATTTTTAAACAAAAAAAATTGTCAGCAAAACCTCACTCTTAAAAATATTTTGGTCAGCTCTATTCACAAGGCTCTTCGTAAAAACTGTTTTTCTGTTTGTTTGTTTGTTTGTTTTTTGTTTGTTTGTTTGTTAAACTTTTACATCCACATTTGTGTACTCACAATCCCCAACTTTCAGAAGTGATGGGTATTTCTTAAACATGAAAAATCAATGAATCCTTAATCAAAGTGAAGCCTGCTGTATTACCATTCCCTCCCATGTTAGATTTATTTAATCTTTCTTATCTTCCTCCACTGGCTGCCATAAGGTAATACGGTGGCTCCTGACAGCAAGAGGGCCACCATCTTCCTTGAGGGCAGTTTGACTTCTCTCCTGTTGTAAACAATAGCAGATGATGGCCATTTTGAAAGTGTATGATTGTTCATGGAATTCTCTGCAGCAGAATATTCTGCAGTTCATGCTGAAGAAGAAACTTTCAGTTATGAAAAAAAAAACAAGAAAACATGACTATGAATCCTAAAACTTTACTTTCAACATTACCCATTACCCAACCTACTGACCACTATTCCTACCTACATTCCTCCAGTTTTCACCCTGACCGTACCACATGATCCATTGTCTACAGCCAAGCTCTGCGATACAACCACATTTGCTCCAACCCCTCAGACAGAGACAAACACCTACAAGATCTCTATCAAGCATTCTTACAACTACAATACCCACCTGCGGAAGTGAAGAAACAGATTGATAGAGCCAGAAGAGTTCCCAGAAGTCACTTACTACAGGACAGGCCTAACAAAGAAAATAACAGAACGCCACTAGCCGTCACCTTCAACCCCCAACTAAAACCCCTCCAACGCATTATTAAGGATCTACAACCTATCCTGAAGGATGACCCAACACTCTCACAAATCTTGGGAGACAGGCCAGTCCTTGCCTACAGACAGCCCCCCAACCTGAAGCAAATACTCACCAACAACCACGTACCACACAACAGAACCACTAACCCAGGAACCTATCCTTGCAACAAAGCCCGTTGCCAACTGTGCCCACATATCTATTCAGGGGACACCATCATAGGGCCTAATAACAACAGCCACACTATCAGAGGTTCGTTCACCTGCACATCCACCAATATGATATATGCCATCATGTGCCAGCAATGCCCCTCTGCCATGTACATTGGTTAAACTGGACAGTCTCTACGTAAAAGAATAAATGGACTCAAATCAAATGTCAAGAATTATAACATTCATAAACCAGTCGGAGAACACTTCAATCTCTCTGGTCACGTGATTACAGACATGAAAGTTGCGATATTACAACAGAAAAATTTCAAAACCAGACTCCAGTGAGAGACTGTTGAATTGGAATTCATTTGCAAATTGGATACAATTAACTTAGGCTTGAATAGAGACTGGGAGTGGCTAAGTCATTATGCAAGGTAACCTATTTCCCCTTGTTTTTTCCTACCCCCCCCCCCCCCAGACGTTCTTGTTAAACCCTGGATTTGTGCTGGAAATGGCCCACCTTGATTATCATACACATTGTAAGGAGAGTGATCACTTTAGATAAGCTATTACCAACAGGAGAGTGGGTTTGTGTGTTTGGGGGGAAAAAAAAGGGAGGGGGGGGAGAAAACCTGGATTTATGCTGGAAATGGCCCACCTTGATTATCATACACATTGTAAGGAGAGTGATCACTTTAGATAAGCTATTACCAACAGGAGAGTGGGTTTGTGGGGGGAGAGAAAACCTTTTGTAGTGGTAAACACCCATTTTTTCATGGTTTGTGTGTATAAAAAGATCTTCTGTACTTTCCACAGTATGCATCCGATGAAGTGAGCTGTAGCTCATGAAAGCTTATGCTCAGATAAATTGGTTAGTCTCTAAGGTGCCACAAGTACTCCTTTTCTTTTTGCTTAAGATTACATGATTGCAGTTTAGGGTAAAACCCATTACAGGAATATTCCAATTATCCCCCAAACAGTGATAACGCTGGAAAATCCATAGTTAATGTCAAAATGTTTTTTTCTCTTTTAAGGTATGGAAATTCATAGTTAAGGCACCCAAACTACTTTAGTTCAGGCCCTGTGGTGATACCATGAAAGTAAAAATGAAATATATAAATTGTCTTTCAAAATCGGTTTCTGCTAATATGGGAGTGCAACAGTCTTATCCACCAATTACAATGGTCTGGTTATTTCATGGTGTCAAGTATCAGAGGGTAGCCGTGTTAGTCTGTATTTGGGCATAAGCTTTTGTGGGTAAAAAATCCCCAGTTCTTCAGATGCACATGCCGATTTCTTCAGATGCTTATATCCAAATAAATCTGTTAGTCTTTAAGGTGCCACCAGACTACTTGTTGTTTTTGTGGTTATTTCATGGTGTCCCTAACCTTAATTCTGAATATTATAGATTTGTAAGACTTGTTCTGGGGATAATTAAAATATCTGTTGTGTTTCTTACCCTTAACTCCAATTTAATGTAGCTTCTTCGGGAATAAACTAATGCTCAATTAATCTATATTTTGGATGGATAAATAATGTTAAAGTTTAATCACTTATTTGTAAAAATCTTGAAAAATTATGTATAACTATTTGGAAATACTTGGCAAATTATCATCCTTGCTCTTTAATTGGGTGAATATTTTTTTAAAAATTGTCAAATAACTTGTGCAAAAATATTTGTGAAATATGCAAATTATTTGAATAGTTATTCACCCAATTCTTAATCCATATATATTGTGTAAGCATTTCTTCCTGTGGGAACATATATTGATAAAACTGAAGAGCAGACATCGGTAAATGAAAGCTCATGCCTTTCTTATCATATATTACAACACAGAATGGCTGATATGCTGAAATTCAGAAGTCGGTGTCATAAAACTGAAAAAGGTCACAATATTTCTTTTCTCTGTCACATTTTTCAAATTAATCAGCTCTCCAATGTATCATTTTTATCAAACCACATACAAGCAGGAGACAGTCCAAACTAAAAACATTTGTGTGGAACGTGATATTGGGTATAAGCACTTAAAAAATATTACTTGGAAGGGAAAATAGTTCCTAATTAAATGAATATGTCTCCTTATTTCTGTGCTATTGCATGTGAATGACCTGAATACAAATACAAAACAGTCAGTTCAAATTATAGATAACTTGATAGTTGCTCGCTACAGTGAAAATAATGTAAGCAGCATAATTGTCATTGATATTCAGTAGTAAAAGAAAGGGAAATCAAAATGGAGCTCTTTGTAGTCTTTGAACTGTCTGTGACAAGTAATATTTTTAGTATGCATCCTAGAATTATTTCATAATACTGAATGTCTAAACTAGACTCTCTCTCTCTCTCTCTCTCTCTCTCTCTCTCTCTCTCTCTCTCTCTCTCTCTCTCAGTTCAAAGGAAAATACTTCATACTTAATTTGAAGATAGATTCTCAAACTACTAAATTCATAAAGCCCTGTTCTATTAATATCTGATGTAGCTATCAAAACAGAACACCAAAAATGTGTAATTGAGAGCAACACTAATGAAGGTTGTGGCTCAGCAAAGCATTTAAGTATATTCTCAAGTCCCACTGAAGTCACTAGGACTTAAGTACATGCTTAAATACTTTGCTGACCCAGGACCTTTAAGTCTTATTAACTTCAGTGGGACTTGAGAACATGCCTAAATGCTTTGCTGAACCACACCTTCATTAGTGTTGCACTGAAGTTCCATTGAAGTTCATAGCACTTAAATACATGACTAAATGGTTTATTGAATCAGGGCCTCAAAGTTATCTATTCTTCTGATTATGGAAAACAAAGATTCTGATCCGGCACATAGCCTAATATTTTTAAATAATTATTGAAACTGAAAATACAAAATAATGATTAACTAAATAGATTGGCTTATTCCAACTGATGTTTTAAAAACCCAGTTTTACATTACAACGAATGCCATACAAGAAAATAGTCTGAATGAATAGTCTTATAAATGAGTCTGAGAGACTAATAAAATAGATGCACTTCTATATCTGAAAATAAAATTTAAAAGTACACCTAGTAACAAGTTTCTATGAGCATTCAGAGAGGGCAGATATATGAATGGAAAGATATGGAAAAGTAAGCATCTTTTTGATAGTTTAAGATTTCAGATTTAATTTGTCCCAAAGGAACAACTTTATTCTTTTGATTACTTGTTTTTTATTTCATTTCTAACCTTCATATGATGGCTGCTTCAACAGCACAGCATAGCTGACAAGGTCTATCTTTGAAAAAAATTGATAGGATGAATAATTAAATCCAGAGGTAGCATGAACACAAAGGCAAGCATCCTTATAGCTTTCACACCAACCTGCACAAAATGGAATGTATTGCATTTTAGATGGCTGAAATAAAAATAAAATACACTAAATCCAAATACCAGTATCAATTCCATCATTCCCTAACCAACACTTAATGACCTTTCTAAATCAATTTAACTCTGTTTTATGTACAACATAAATATAAAAGTGAACCAGTGATACAGATAATGTTTTCAATGCACTTTAAATGCAGGATACAGTTTATTTCTACTCTGAATTTGTCTAGCTTCAACTTCTAGCCTTGGAACATGTTATACCTTTGTCAGCTAGATTGAAATGCCTATTATCAAATATTTGTTCCCCAAGTAAGTATTGTAAACTGTGATAAAGTCCCCTGTAACCTTCTCTTTATTAAAGGTTAATAGACTCGAGGATCTTAATCATTATAAGGTATGTTTTAATAATTTTCATGGCTCTTCTCTGAACCCTCCCAATTTATCAACATCCTTCTTCAATTGTGGTACCAGAACTAGACACAGTATTCCAGCAGTGGTTGCACCAGTGCCAAATACAGAGGTAAAATTACCTTTCTACTTCTACCAAAGATTTTTCTCTTTATGCATTCAAATATTGTATTAGCCCTTTTGGCCACAAAATTGCACCAAGACCTCAAGTTCAGCTGATTATCCCCCAGAACCCCCAAAACTTTATCAGAGACCAGTCTTCTTCATTATTTACTGCTCCCCAACTTTTTGTATCATCTTCTGACTTTATCATAAGAACATCAGAGTGGTCATACTGGGCCCGACCAAAGGTCCATCTAGCCCAGTACCCTGTCTTCCAACAGTGGCCAATGCCAGATGCCCCAGAGGGAATGAACAGAACAGATAATCATCAAGTGATCCATCCCTTGTTGCACTTTTCCAGTTTCTGACAAACAGAAGCTAGTGACACCATGCTTGCCTATCCTACCTAGTAGCTATTGATGGATTTATCCTCCATTAACTTATCTAGTCCTTTTTTGAACCCGGCTATAGTCTTGGCCTTCACAACATTCTCTAGCAAAGAGTTCCACAGGTTGACTGTGCGTTGTGTGAAGAAATACTTCCTTTTGTTTGTTTCAAACCTGTGGCCTATTCATTTCATTTGGGGATCTTTAGTTCTTGTGTTATGAGAAGCAGTAAAAAACACTTCCTTATTTACTTTCTCCACACCAGTCATGATTTTATAGACCTCTATCATATCCCCCCTTAACCATCTTTAACAAGCTGAAAAGTCCCTGTTTCATTAATCTCGCCTCATATGGAAGGTGTTACATATCCCTAGTCATTTTTATTTCCCTTTTCTGAACCTTTTCCATTTCCAATATATCTTTTTGAGATAGGGTGACCACATCTGCATGCAGTATTCAAGATGTGGGCATACTGGGATCTATAGAGAGGCAATATGATATTTTCTGTCATATTATCTATCCCTTTCCTAATGATTCCTAACATTTTTTGACTGCCGCTGCACATTGAGTGGATGTTTTCAGAGAACTATCCACAATGACACTGAGATCTCTTTCTTGAGTGGTAACAGACTCCATCATTTTATATATATAGTTGCGATTATGTTTTCCAATGTACATTACTTTGCATTTATCAACATTGAATTTCATCTGCCATTTTGTTGCCCAGTCACCCAGTTTTGTGAGATTCCTTTGTAAGTCTTTGCAGTCTGCTTTGGACTTAACCACCTTGAGTAGTTTTGTATCCTCTGTAAATTTTGCCACCTCACTGTTTCCCCCTTTTTCCAGGTCATTTATGAATATGCTGAATAGTACTGGTCCCAATACACACCCATCAGGGACACCACTATTTACCTCTCTCCATTCTGAAAACTGCCCATTTATTCCTACCCTTTGTTTCCTATCTTTTAACCAGTGATGATTTTATGTTTCCTTCCAGTTTATAACATGGAATGTTATCTTCAACATAAAAAATTTGAATACTGTAGGGCCAAGAACTAGAAACATATTCAATGATGATTCCCTATTTACAATTACATTTTGAGACCTACCTGTTATGCGGTACCAAGTCAAACATCTGATAGAAGTCTAAGTATATTACATCAATACTATTACCTTTATCAACCAAATTTGTAATCTCATCAGAAAGATATCAAATAATTTAACAGAATTTATTCTCCATAAATCCATGTGTGACCAAGGAATTTCTTGGTGTCAATTGGCAAAGGACACAGGAGGTACATAGAGGTTTAAAGGGATCCCCTGGTCTGCTGTCTACATAACAGTGCACCAAAGGATAGTATGCAAGGTTTCTACCAACAGTCAGTTACGCACTGATCATCTTAGTCATTGAGAAATGTACGTACAGGTAATTTTTAAAAAGTTATATATTTATACTGGAAATTATGTTCTTAAAGCCTTGAAGTTAAAAGTAGGTCACCAGGAGGTGACAGGTCTTTGAAAGATTGTGTTCAGGTTGGGGATAGTAGATGCTTATCTCTCTTTGTCTGGTCAAGTATGTATTGTGCATTGTATGTCTTGCAATGTAACTCTATCTGCTTGTGGAGCCAGGTGTCTATTAAAAGATTGCTGGTCAACAAGAGAGGTAGGTCATACGGGAAAACAGTCAGTTTACGGATAAAGATGAAAGGACTGTTTTGATATGTACGGACCTGCAAAGAGATACAGGATATTTCACTGAGGAGGCAAGAGGACAGTACGACTAGTCTCCTGAACAGAAGATCACTGCTAAGCATGGCTGTAATACGTAGGAAGGATTTTCAATGAGCTTTTGCTCTATATGACACGATAATGTCTTGTTAGTTATGTTTAGGTTCTAGACAGCATGTTATGATTTTATTTGATATTTAACAATTTGTTTCCATTATGTCTACTTGCTTCTTCTCTAACCTCTGTTCTTTGTTAAATAAACTTCTTCTTGTTTTTACTACAAATATATCTAAGTGCTGTGTTGAGTAGAGTGGTGACCCTGAGGTATAACTGGAAAACTAGTGTGTTTATGCCTTTAAGTAATGGTTCTGTGAATTATGTGAGTTTCCACTGGAATGGGGCTGGATAGTCCACAAGGATGCTCAGAAAAAGCTTAGAGGTCAGAGTATGCCTATAGTTAATCTGTAAAGAGAGAGCAGGGCCTGTGGAGGCATTGGAAGGGAGTGTTTATGTTGCCAGAGGCTGGTGGAGTTGGGCTACTGACCCACAACAGGCACAGACAAGGCTTCCTCATGCTAAGGGCAGGTGGTAGGGAGATGCTTTCAGGACCCTGGATATCATAGAGACATAGAATCACACCACGGTGATTGACATTAATTATATTACCCTTCTTTCATTCTTAATTAGTTGAGTCCTGTATCAGCTGTTCTGTTATCTTGCTCAGGATCAATGTCAGACTGACTGGCCTATAATTACCTGGGTCTTCTCAGTTAGCCTTTTTAAAAATAAGCACATTGGCTTTCTTCCAGTCTTCTGGAACTTCTGCAGTGGATCTGTACCAATGTTTATTTATCTAAACAATGCCTATGAGTGAATTTATTGTTGCTGTATAAAGAGGGTCTGTAGGAAAGCTGTGATAGACTCCTATTAAAAAACTACGTTGTGCACTGACATAAGGGCAACAAGTCAGTCAGTCCATTTCTTCGTGACATTTTTAAATGTGTGATATTAACATCACCATACTTATTCAATTATCAGTTGACTTCTAGTTTTCATGTGTATACAAAAACAAACTCAATTTGTGGTTTACTAAATTGAGGAAGTGATTTTAAGTTTCCTGAATATCGTCTGGTATTAGAAGCATTTTGTTACTCTTTTTCTTAGGGAAATTTCTTTCACCTTTTAAGAAGAAAAGTCAATTATTTATGCTCCTCCAATCTTATATTTATCACAAATGAGTCAATCTCTAGAAATTAGTGAATTAATGCATCAAATTATGCCATGCAAGATAGACAGACTTTTCTCAGTCTTGAGCTATATGACTTAGATTTGATTAAGAGGTTACTGTTTGTTTTATTAATGAGTACTGTCAATTTAACATCAGCTGAATGAGCACCTATAAAAAAATCCCCTATAAGTAACAACCAGTTATTTTAAGGTTTCAGAGTAACAGCCGTGTTAGTCTGTATTCGCAAAAAGAAAAGGAGTACTTGTGGCACCTTAGAGACTAACCAATTTATTTGAGCATAAGCTCATGCTCAAATAAATTGGTTAGTCTCTAAGGTGCCACAAGTACTCCTTTTAACCAGTTATTTTAAATTATACCAAACCAAACTGGATTGTCCATTCCTCTATCTTTGGCTTCTTGTCTTTATGTAATTCAAAACACTATTCACTTGGGTATATGTCTCCCACTTCTTCTAGTTATGTGGCTGCATTTTGTAGAACCACAGAAAAGCAAAAATGTCCTTGGCCTATTAAAACATAAAATCCTTTACCCATGTAGGAGTCTTCATATCAATATATTATCCCACCACCTAAAACTGCATTTTCCAACCCTTCAAACTTGGTCTTTCTTTCAAACAATGAAAAAAAAAATCCCCTTAGAGACAAGGTTGGTGAAGTAAAATGTTTCATTGGCCCAACTTCTGTTTGAGAGAGAGAAAAGCTTTCAAGGTTATACACAGGTCTTCTTCAAGCCTGTTAACACCCCTCCAGTAATGGGAGGCAGAGGGTGAAGCTGGAGGGTGAAGCGGGGGGGTTAGTGTGTTATAGATTGTTGTAATAAGCCATAAATCCACTGTCTCTATTCAGTCCATGATTTTTAGTTTCTAGCAAAGTTATAAATTTAAGCTCCCAGGTATGTCTTTTGATGTGTTGATGGCTGGAGAGGTGTTAACAGGCCACTTCACCTTCAATGGTCCCTTGAAATATGTATTAACTACTTATGCTAAACAATCTATCCACCTGACATTTAGTAGTGACATTCTGAGCACACCTCCCAGACCTGAAGAGCTCTGCGTAAACTCGAAAGCTTGTCTCTCTCACCAACAGAAGCTGGTCCAATAAAAGATATTACCTCACCCACCTTGCCTGTCTAATATTCTGGGACTGACACTGAACTTATAACTCATTACAACAATAAGAAAAGAAGTATTTGTGGCACCTTAGAGGCTAACAAATTTATCTGAGCATAAGCTTTCGTGAGCTACAGCTCACTTCATCGGATGCATTCAGTGGAATGCATTTTCCACTGAATGTATCCGATGAAGTGAGCTGTAGCTCACAAAAGCTTATGCTCAAATAAATTTGTTAGTCTCTAAGGTGCCACAAGTACTCCTTTTCTTTTTGAGGATACAGACTAACACAGCTGCTACTGTGAAACCTGTTATTACAATAATCTGTAACAGAGTGACATAATTTATACCAGGGATCAGCAACCTTTGGCAAGCGGCTCACCAGGGTAAGTCCCCTGGTGGGCCGGGCCAGTTTGTTTACCTGCTGCATCCGCAGGTTCGGCTGATCGCAGCTCCCACTGGCCACAGTTCACTGCTCCAAGCCAATGGGGGCTGCGGGAAGAGGCGTGGACGGAGGGATGTGCTGGGCGCCTCTTCCCACAGCTAGTGGGAGCCGTGATCGACCAAACCTGCGGACGCAACAGGTAAACAAACTGGCCTGGCCCTCTGGGGGGCTTACCCTGGCGGGCCGCGGGCCAAAGGTTGCCGATCCCTGATTTATACTGACAAGCTGCAGTGTGCACATAGCCTAACCCCCTCTTTTTGTCCTATGACTGCAGAGGTGTTAACAAGCCACTTCACCTTGAATGGTCCTTAGAATATGTGCTAAGTACTTATGCTAAACAATCTGTTCCACCTTGCATTTAGCTGTGACGCTCAGAGTACCTTTCTAAGACCTGAAATAGAGCTCTGTGTGGCTGGAAAGCTTGTCTCTTTCACCAACAGAAGTTGGTCCAATAAGAGATATTACCTCACCCATCTTGCTTCTAAGAGAAAAATTTATTTTTTTCATCATTCAAAAGAAAATGTGTTTCTAACTCCACTTATTAGAGGTTAAAAAGTGTATTGTAATCAATCTCTCTATATGAGGGCTGGTCTACATTCAAAATGCTAAAAGAAAAGGAGTACTTGTGGCACCTTAGAGACTAACCAATTTATTTGAGCATGAGCTTTCGTGAGCTACAGCTCACTTCATCGGATGCATACTGCGCCGCTGTAGTACTTAAGTGAAGATGCTCCTGTGCTGATGGGAGAGCTTCTCCCATCGACGTAGTTAATTCACCTCCCCGAGAAGGGAGCTGTGTCAGCAGGAGAAGCTCTCCCATCTGCATAGTGTTGTCTACATGTGGGGGTTTAGGTTGGTATAACTACGTCACTCAGGGATATGGATTTTTTTCACACCCCCGAGCAATGTAGTTATACCAGTATAGGTTTGTAGTGTAGACCTGGCCTAAGTGTTAAAGAATTAACATATAAGCTTATGTCTACCTGTTCTTGCCTTGATGATTTTGGACGTCCCTTCCAGTCCTTTGCCTCTTCTATATTTGCTTCTGGTTAAGGAAGGACTAGTCAAAATTGGTTAAAGAAAGAAATGATCCTAATCTTTCACCCCCATCAGTCAAACTGAGCTCAGATAGATCCTGAGATCTGGGGAAAATAGAGTTAAGGACTCCCTCATCCTATTTCCTTTTAATTCTGTTAATTGTGCAATAGAGACATTCTGTAAATAGGATTTCACAACTGTCATTCATAGGAGGGCACAAGATTCAGAGTGTTGCTTCAATTGCAGATCAGTGGGACCCCGTGGAGGGGTTGCTGGGTAAAACTGCAGAAAAGCACCCCCCTTAAAATGCACGCTACCTGGAATGGCTAGGAACATATCATTTGGTCACCTTACAAAGATAAAGAATAGCCAACAGATGGGAGAAAAGACCATTGGGCTTCCCCACCTGATCTCTCTTTCCACCTCACTTATTGTCTCTCTCTTTAAACTAGCAAGCAGGAAGGAGCTAGGGCTTGCTGGAGGATTTGGTTGGGAAGTATGATTATCCATTGGGTCTAGTGAGAGGGGAGCCTGAAAGTATGAATAAATATCTAAACTGAACCTTCTGAGGTTCACCTATCACTACCTAAGCCTGCTCTCATTATTCTCTCTTCAGATAGTCTTAGTCAATTTACAATATGCTAGATTAATTTCCATGTCCTTTGCTTTTCACATCCTTTGATTTTTTTTTCCAGTCCAGCTAGACACAAAGCTGAGATGGATATCAGGGGAAAGTCACTGCCATATCCTTTGTTTGTAATAAATGATTGGTAGGTTAAGCAACTCTCCTGTGGCATCTGACACTAGGGATTTGACACAGACATAAACTGTCAAAAATCTCCTCTCTCCTTATCCATTGAAAGGTCATCTCTCTCTTTCATATGGAAAGTTGTCATGACACAGAACTTCAGTTTAGGTTTTAGTTTTAGTCTATTCACTGCAAAAAATCTCTTTGATATCTGCCATGGTTCACTGCAGCTTTCTATCTAACTCTTGCATCCATTTCCTTTTGGTTTCCAGAGTTAGATTGACTAGCCACTTAACTGAGGCATTTTCATTACCGACTCCTAAATTACTTTCATCCTCTATTTCTCCAACTTTCATCAGATTTGATTGTATTTTATTTTAAAGTTCCCAAAGCATATGGCAGTATTCCTAAGAATCTATCTATCCTTCCTAAATTTTGTGAAAATGAACAGAAAAAGGATGAATTATCAATATATCACAATCAAATGGGTATCTTCTCATTCCAGTCACACTGAGGACTTTTGAAATCTACTGTATTTCTCCATATGATGGGGACCCGATCCTTTCAGTGACACTTCTTGCTTTAAGCACTGTTCTGAATACTAAATGTTTACAAAATGTAGCTCTGATAGTGTTCTGGGTGCATATACAAGGGCTTTACTGCAAAAAACCTTTATGTTTGTGCTTTACTGCAAAAAACCTTTAAGTCCAAGAAAAGGTAGTCTTTGTTCACTTACCCAACTGCTGTTCTCTGTTGTCAGGAACCCAGGGAGTAGAGAAGGAGAAGCTCAGACCAACAAAGGTAGTAGTATCTGTTGCATGGGGAAAAGGAAAGAAAAAACCAAGCCCTGTCAGAAATTACCAGGAAGCAGACTTTAGAAAGTTTGTGTCTACCTCAGGCTAGGGAAGGATCCAGCTGGTTTCATTCCATGAAAGAGTGGCGGTGGGGATCCCTGGCTGTCAGTATGCTTTAGGAAAGCATGCTGAGAGTGAGAGAAGTCTAATACCCTATATGGCAACTCCTGAGAGGAAGCAACAGAAGTATGCTGCTAAGAGAATAATTAGAAGGATAGCATCAAAGTACAAAATGCTGTCTGAAGGATCCTGAGAAGATTAAACCTGTGGGAGCATACAGCTAAGGGCCTTGGAAAAGAAGTCTATTGATTATTTACTGAAGAAGATTTTTGGGACCAAGATCACTAAACACATAGGGAACTAGGTTACAGTGTTTTTGAGACAGATGGAGTGGAATATTGTTTTCTTTTTTCACCACCAGTATCCAAAACATCTTGACAAACAGAAGTCAGTGTGCTAAAAACCATGGGTTTCCAGTAAGAGCCATTAGAGAAAAACTTTGATGAAGAGAGAGCCCACATCTAGCCATGAATGTTGTATTTCTGGTGGGATCAAATTACAGAATGAGTGGCAGATTACAGAATATAATCTTGCCCACATTCTGGGGACAATTAACTTTTCATATAATAACTAGGAACTTGAAGTTGGAAGTTAGTTGGTAGCCTGTGGCGAGTATGGAACAGATGTGAAATATAGTGATGAGGTGACTACCCTAAAAGATGTCTTCTGTATTCTGCACTAGTTGAAATTCCTTCATAATGAGTACTAGGTACAGTGTGTTGCAGTAGCACAGTCTTAGTAACACAGAAAGGATACGTGTGGGGAGGTCTGCATGTGTTCCAGTACTTTGTGTTTATTTCACGATCTCTTTTGTGACATAAATCCAAAGGGAATTTGGCATCAAGAAGTGTGGGGGCAGCAGCAGCATTGCAAAGAGCTTTTAGCCTTCTATTCAAGAAATTAGTATTGCCCATGAACAGTCAACTACACAGTGTAGGATGAAGCTGTTGAGACACATTCTGAATTTGCAGTAGCAGAGAAATTGCATGATGATAAATTTCTAGTTCCTAAAGAAAACCTTTAAATTTAATGAGAATGATGAGGCATCTGTGGCCCAAAATTGGCCAAACTTGCTGTTTTGTGGTAGAAACTGCTGAGCTACTCATTTTCCTTAAAAATAAATAAAAAGTCTCTCAACTTTTCTGTTCATAGATATCGTCTTGCTATGCAGAGGATGCTGCTTGAATGCATGAAGGAAAAGTGGTAAAGGCATTTGGTTACTTTAGACTTCTTGACAACTGTGAAAAGTTAGTTGAAGTCAATGCGCCTCTGTCTGAATGGAAGGAAATAATTAAGTCAGATATACTGTTTCTGAACAGTGGTTCTTTTGGAATAAAATGATGACCTTTACTACGCATAATGTAGTATTGCATATGCATTGTAAGCCAGGTTATCCAAGTATTTCTCTCCTTTTTTTGAAGGTTAAGCTACTGTTTTAAACAGAATATGAAAGTAGATGGACTATAATCTGTCCTGGTATGCAAATTTCTACGGCCAAGACTTTTGAAAAGTAGTTTTGATTTTCCAAACTGAGACACATTAAAGGATCCTGGTTACTGGAAAGTAACAGTCACCCATCCTGTGAAATTTAAAAAGAAGAGAGTTTTCAAATTTCCTTTCCATGTTTATTAAGCTGCATTTTGTTATAATCCTCTGTTTCCCCATTATATAAGTAAACCTTATTGCAAGGGCTGAATTTATCTCTAGCTTTGACAGGTTTGGGAAATTCTTTAAAAGAAGGACAAATGTATACATTAGAACAAATTAGAGTGTCTTCAATTTAAGTAACCAAACAACTACCTACTGTTGTACTTCTTGTTCTAACATCCCCACTCCACCATGGTCTATAATCTCTTATGTTTTACCTTTGCTTAGATTTAAACTCTTTGGGTCAGGAACTGTATTATTTTGTGAGTGTATTTTGCATAATATATTAATTTCAGATTTAACAAATTTTATGCAAACATGAAGCATCAATGGCCAGGGAACTTATAGATTTGGAAATTCAAGTAGTTAGATTCCTTTTTTGAAAAGAACCATTATCTAAAATATAATATATGAAATAACACATATAGCTCAAAAACAAATATAAAAATCTGTAAATAAATGAGAGTTAATTGTTTACTGTCCCCAGCAGAAGAATATTAATTGATTTGTGCAAAATGTTTGGAGTCTCCTTCAAAATTAGAGGTTTCAGAACAAATTGACAAATTAAACAGTAATAAGTCACCAGGACCAGATGCAATTCACCCAAGAATTCTGAAGAAATTCAAATGTGAAATTGCAGAACTACTAACTGGTATGCAGGGTGCTGGAACAATTTTTATAGTGCAGGTGCTGAGAGCCATTGAACCAAATTGTAAACACCATATATGATGGAAACCACTTCAAGCCAGGAGGTGTGGCAGCACCGACAGCACCTCGAATTCCAGCATACATAGCCTAACATTTAAATCAGCTTCTGAACCAGATGACTGGGGAATAGCTAATATGATGCCAATTTGTAAAAAAGGCTCCAGAGGCGATCCCGGCAATTATAGGCCAGTAAGCCTAACTTCAGTACCAGGTAAATTGGTTGAAACTATAGCAAAGAACTGAATTATCAGAAACATAGATGAACACAATTTCTTGGGGGAAAAGTCAACATGGTTTTTGTAAAGGAAAATCATGCCTCACCAATCTACTAGAATTCTTTGAGGGGGTCAACAAGCATGTGGATCCAGTGGATGTAGTATACTTAGATTTGCAGAAAGCCATTGACAAGGTCCCTCACCAAAGGCTCTTAACCAAAGTAAGCTGTCATGGGATAAGAGGGAAGGTCCTCTCATGGATCAGTAATTGGTTAAAAGGTAGGAAAAAAAGAGTTGAAATAAATGGTTAGTTTTCAGAATGGAGAGAGGTAAACAGTGGTGTCCCCCGGGGTCTGTACTGAGACCAGTACTGTGCAACATATTCATAAATGATCTGGAAAAAGGGGGTAAACAGTGAAGTGACAAAATATATAGATGATACAAAACTACTCAAGATGGTTAAATCCAAAGCAGTCAGCAAAGAGTTACAAAGGGACCTCACAAAACTGAGTGAATGGGCAACAAAATGGCAGATGAAATTCAATGTTGGAAGACAATCCCAACTATACATAAAAAATGATGGTGTCTAAATTAGCTGTCTCCACTCAAGAAATAGATCTTGGAATCACTGTGGATAGTTCTCTGAAAACATCCACTCAATGTGCAACAGCTATCAAAAAACTAACAGAATGTTGGTGGCCACGGTCAGAAGACAGAATACTGGACTAGATGGACCTTTGGTTTGACCCAGTATGGCTGTTCTTAAGTTCTTATGTTCATACATTAAGAGACTGTCCCTTCTCTTCCCTGATAAAACAAGACAGGTGAAGGGTTGGGGGAAGGAATATAACATACAAACAGAGTGAACAGTTGTGCTATGCAAAAGTTAGTTTCATGATTATTTACTCCTCCTCATAACACAAGAACTAGGCATCATGAAATCAAATTAATAGGCAGCACATTTAAAACCAACAAAAGGAAGTATTTGTTCACACAATGCACAGTCAACCTGTGGAACTCTTTGCTAGAGGATATTGTGAAGGCCAAGACTATATAACAGGGTTAAAAAAAGAACCAGATAAGTTCATGGAGGCTAGGTCCATGAATGTCTATTAGCCAGGATGGGCAGGGATGCAAAACCATGCTCTGAAGTGTCCCTAGCCTCTGTTTGCCAGAAGCTGGGCATAGGCGACACAGGATGGATCACTTGATGATTACCTGTTCTGTTCATTCCCTTTGAAGCATCTGGAATTGGCCACGGTCAGAAAAGATAGGATACTAGGCTAGATGGATCATTGGTCTGACCCGGAATGGCTGTTTTTTATGTAAAATGCCCTTGTACAATGTAGAGAGATAAGGTGAGTGAGGTAATATCTTTTGTTGGACCGACTTCTGGTGTACTAATTTTAAGTTTCTACAATAATCTTATCCCACATGAATTTTTAAAATGGAATAATTGCCTACATATCTCTGAAAAGGGAATGAGAATGAGTACTTTTAAAGGTAAATATGGTGGGAACATCCTGAAAAGGAAATTTCATCTGGCAATTATAAGAGAGAGATCAAAAAAGGCCCTAACAGCCAACAGCTAAAAGTTAACCATGAACAGACTGTGTAGAACTTGGTGTTAGGTTCTGATAGTTGGCCACCTTTAAAGATCAAGCTGGCAAAATTAATAACCAAATTAGAAATGATGGTTCAATGAAAAGAGATGTTGTTACCCTGTGGAAACATACAAGCATGAAACAAAACAAATGTGCTCCTTTGTTACCTCAGCAATATCTACTTTTTAAAAAATCTCGTAAATATACTTCTAAATGAGTCACCTTACTGTTCTTCAAGCTTTAATATCTTTTAAGAATTCATATAATCATGCTCCTCTGTTACTGCTGTTGAAACTGCTGTTGCATCTAAAAGCCAGTCCCAAGTTTGAGTCCTGTTGTATTAGGCACAGTACAGACATATAATAAATAACAGTTTGTGTCCCATACGTTTTGCTTTCTATTAGAGAAGACTCAACAAGTGGATGAGGCAAACAGCTGGGACAGGATGAATTGAGGGGGATGGGGTAATAAATGTAATATCATGTGTAAATTGTTAGCCAATTGTTAGTGATCTCAGCTCTCTGCCTGCCTAGCCATTGTCAGGATGTATACATTATGGAACAGCTGAGTTTTAGAAGGAACTTAAATGAAAATAAAGTGGTGGTTTTACAGAATTTGACAGGATGGTATGGGAGAAGTTTGAATATTCAAGTTTTATATTAATTAACATGTATTAATCTGTATTGAAATATATCTCCCATAAAATGAATGGAACAACATGAAGATCTCAGCATGACAGTCAACTAAAAGATCTACATTTCAAGCAAAAAATCAGAGGTTAGGTTTGAAGAGATCTCATGACTCATCCAACCTGAGTGAAAAGACAACATAATAGGCATTGTGAAATCTTCCAGTTGTTCCTGGAACCATAAAGTATGTATCTTAGCAATTTGAAAATCCATCCTTTTTTAAAGAGCTTTCTCATTGTCGCTTTCATTTTAAATTTCACTGAAGGCTGATATTGATTGATTGTCTGCATATGCAAATGACAAATTCATGTCTAATTTGCTGTCTACCATAACCCATAGTTCTCTCTTTCAGTTAGAGCTGGTTTAAGAAAAAAGAGAAAAAAGCAACATTGTTTCCATTTCATGGGGTTCAAAATAGAACATTTTTTCATGTTTAAAACATTTTTTCAAAAACACTGACATTTTTGAATTTTTCACAATTCAAAAATCTCATTTTGTTTTTTTCCCCTATTTTTCCCACATACCATATACGCTCCTTTTTTCATTTTCCTCTTTGCTACTCTAACTTTCAAAACTTCTCTAAGTTTTGAAAAGTTAAAATGATAAAAAGAGAAATGAAAAAAAAAATGGGGGGAAATGATTGTATTGCATCTGGTGGCAAAAAACAAATACAAAATCCTGAAATTTTCGGTTTTTATGAGAAGCTCGGAAATAAAATATTTTACAAAACTTTCTGGTATAGGAAAAAAAGTCTATTTTTCCAGAAAAAACTTTTAAATTAAAACTTTTGACCAGCTCTACATTGAGTACTACTGCTTGATTCCCAGACTTTTCCTACCACTTGTGAAGCCTACTTTTAAATATTAGTTCCTGATTTGTGTTGGCTGACTGAAAGCTTGCAATACAAATCTAAGTGGGATGAATTTTGGTAGTGGGGTTAGAGATATGGACTGGAGGTATAATGGACTGACATAGGAAAAATAAAGCTTACAAAGAGTTAGCAAGGAGCTCTAGCAGTAGCAGAGCAACACAGGAAACCAATGTGGAGAGCAAGGCCTAACGTACAGAGATAGAAGCCTACACTGTACTTCCTTTATGTGAATATACTGGGACTACTTTTTTGAGTAAGGCTAGCATAATTTGACCTGGAAGTAGCAGCCAAAACTGAGAAAGAAATTGGGAGACTGAAACAGTGGGGTGGGAGCAAAAGCTGTAGGAAGAAAGAAGCTGACTGAGACTGGCAGCAGCCCAGGGAGAGCTGACTCTTTGTGGAACTGCAATCAAAGTTTTCTTATATAGACTTTAGAGCCAGAAGAGACCACCATGATCATCTAGTCTGTGGTGTTGTACATTGCCTCACCGACTCATTCATGTATGCATAAGAATAGTAAAGATATAGGTGCAAGAACCAGAACCTGGGACCATGGAGGGCTTCTGTGCTACCAACACTTGCACATCACCGTCAGAAGCGCAGGTCAGGTTTACGCAGCAGACCTTATGAAGCGAGACAATGCAGGACTCACCACCCAGAGGGGTCTGAGTGGTGGACCCTTGCACTCCACTGATTGGCTCCTGCTGGTACATAAATCAGGAAGTCATCAGTGGGAACTGTCTGACTCATAATGCAGACTACCTGCTTGGTTCCACTCCAGACCTTCCCTCATTATGAAATCTAGATTCTGATCCTCACTCTGGTTTATCCCCAACTCCACTACTTGCCTCCGGTATGTAACCTGCTACTTGATTCCATTATCTATTCATTAATTATATTCAATAAAATGACACATGTGGTTAATAAGGTGAGTTTTTGGTACCTTTACAGCATCAATACATGAATTAGAAAATAAAATTAGCAGGTTGTCACAAACGATTATTGGTCTGAAGATGTTTCAGAAGAATTGGCAGGTTCTTGCATTTTTCAAAGGAACTGAGGATCTTGTGGAGAAACTACAATACGGGATACAAAGTATTCCAATAATAAGTGTATGAAACTGATATTAAAGAAAAATTGCACTGTTTGGCTTTTAACACTTTAAAGCACAGTTTTGGTATTGAACCAATATTATCAGTTACTTTCAACTGTAGTGGTTTCTTTCATAAAGCTAAATGGATACACTGTCAGGATTGTAGGGCAGGCTGTTTCAGACATGCCAGCAGGTGCCTGTGTCAGTTTGGGACAGCTTGGGACAGCTCTATGCTCTCAACAAAACTACCATTGGCCACTCTGCTAGTTGGTGTGACTCCTTGGCTTATTTAGCTCAATTGCTGTATGTCTTTCTTACAAAGTCAATTTTAAAGTTTTCTGATCTCTGTAAAATCTCATGACATTCCTTGGTGTTTTTTAAGTTTGTTTAATCAGCCCATTATACAGTTGGAGTCATCTGTTTTCCAACAGTCTAATCTTGGTTCAACACCAGCAAGATGAAGCAGCTGCATAAAACTTCAGTCTCTGTGTCAGCACCTATTTGTTATTCTCATTTGGCTTAGACACTGGAATCACTTTATCTGTGCATTTATAGTTAAGCAATTAATCTCTAGGGTCCTTCATTGCCTTATGACACTCTTTGTTACTGTTTAGAGACTGACTTCCTCAATCTTTTGATAAGAAAAATAAACAAGCAAGGACTGAGAAACTACATGGAGAATATGAAGCCCTTATTCCACATCTGATTTTAACAAAATATTTTTTTTAACCAGCCACAGAGTGGGGGTGTTTTGTGCTATGACTTCTGTTTGGCTGGTTTCTTAAAGTGAAAACTTATCTTCTGTTTGCTGTTAGGGTTCAAGATACATCTAAGAAGCAACAGTCTCTTGGATTCATTTGGGTTGAGAGAAGATGGATTATAATGCTAAACATGTGTATTAAAGGTCACTGCTAACAAGATGAATTTCTATATCATTTTTCCAGTACAGGGAATATTGCCTCTCTGCCTTTCTGTATCAGTGAATTTGGGAGGAAGATAGCAATTGATGTATGATAACTAAAATTAGTCTTTTCTCTGAAGTGAGAATACAGACATTTTGAAGATACCATTAGACAGCTTTTCACTTAAGATTAGTACTTACTGATGATAAATCAGGCTCTTTAACAGACCAATTTGCTTTTGAGCATACATCTTGCATCAGCAGGTATCTAGGCAACCACAATGACCCTATTTTAGGCAGAAAGGAAGAGGAAGGGTTTTTTAGCTTTTTCCTGATGGATAAGTGACAGAATTCTGAAGATTTCTCTGCTCTCTGGTTAGTGGCAGTTGAAAGAACACAAGTTAGACTTAATAAACAGGAAACTAGTTTTAAGTTAATCTGAAAATCAATTGAAAATTCCATAATTTTTGTTGGGAGAGAATGTGATTCCAACAGGATTAAAAGTAATGTTGGTTCTCAAAAAATGATTATTGAAAATGTCTATTAAGTTTTCATCTGGCAGCAGCAGAAACCTTCAGATGCTGAAAACATCATCAGTGCCAACTGATTTATTCAGAATTTGCTCTTGATGTTCTTTTCCCTGCACTGAATGATTCTGTTGACTCTAACTCTAGTCTCTTTCCTTTATCTTCACTCCACCAGCCCACCATGCTCCCTTTCGTCTCCTTTCCTCACAACTCAATATCTCCTTTCCCTTCCTTTTTTTCACTTTATCTAATTACTTCCCAATAAACCCATTAAAAAAATCATGAAACTAACTTTTGCATAGCACAACTGTTCACTCTGCTTGTATGTTATATTCCTTCCCCCAACCCTTCACCTGTCTTGTTTTATCAGGGAAGAGAAGGGACGGTCTCTTAATGTATGAACATAAGAACGGCCATACTGGGTCAGACCAAAGGTCCATCTATTCCAGTATTCTGTCTTCTGACCATGGCCAAAGCCAGGTGCTTCAGAGGAAATGAACAGAACAGGTAATCATCAAGCGATCTATCCCCATTGCCCATTCCCAGCTTCTGGCAAAAAGAAGCTAGGGACACCATCCCTGCCCATCCTAGCTAATAGCCATTGATGGATCTATCCTCCATGAACTTATCTAGTTCTTTTTTGAACCCTGTTATAGTCTTGGCGTTCACAACATCCTCTGACAAGGAGTCCCAAAGCTTGACTATGTGTCGTGTGAAGAAATATTTCCTTTTCTTTGTTTTAAACCTGCTTCTTGTTAATTTCATTTGGTGACCCCTAGTTCTTGTGTTATGAGAAGGAGTAAATAACACTTCCTTATTTACTTTCTCTACATAAGTCATGATTTTACAGACCTCTGTCATATCGCCCTTAGTCATCTCTTTTCCAAGACTGAAAAATCTCAGTCTTATTAATCTCTCCTCATATGGAAGCTGTTCCCTGACAATTTTTTTGCCCTTTTCTCTACCTTTTCTAATTCTTCGATTAATTGCAGTTAACTCACGTGATTAACTCAAAAAATCAATCACGATTAACAAAATTAATCACAATTATTCACAGTTTTAATTGCATTGTTAAAAAATAGAATACCAATTGACATTTATTAAATAGTTTGCATGTTTTTCTGCATTTTCATATATATTGTATTCTGTGATGTAATTTAAATCAAAGTGTATATTGTTTTTGATTACCAGTAGTTGCACTGTAAAAATGATAAATAAACAGTATTTTTCAATTCACCTCATACAAGTACTGTAGTGCAATATCTTTGTCATGAAAGTGCAACTTACAAAAGTAGATTTTTTTGTTACATAACTACACTCAAAAATGAAACAATGTAAAACTTCAGAGCCTGCAAGTCCACTCAGTCCTACTTCTTGTTCATCCAATCACTAAGACAAACAGTTTGTTTACTGCCCTCTTCTTATTTACAATGCCACCAGAAAGTGAGAACAGACATTTGCATGGCACTTTTGTAGCTGGCATTGCAAGGTGTTTACATGCCAGGTATACTAAACATTTGTATGCCCCTTCATGCTTTGGCCACCTTTCCAGAGGACATGCTTCCACGCTGATGACGTTTGTTAAAAAAAAATAGTGTGTTAATTAAATTTGTGACTGAACTCCTTGGGGGAGAATTGTGTGTCTCCTGCTCTGTTTCACCCGCATTCTGCCATCTATTTCATGTTACAGCAGTCTTGGATGATGACCCAAAACACGTTGTTCATTTTAAGAAGACTTTCACTGCAGATTTCACAAAACGCAAAGAAGGTACCAATGTGAAATTTCTAAAGATAGCTACAGCACTCAATCCAAGGTTTAAGAATCTGAAGTGCCTTCCAAAATCTGAGAGGGATGAGGTGTGGAGCATGTTTGCAGAAGTCTTAAAAGAGCAACGCTCTGATGCAGAAACTACAGAACCCAGATCATCAAAAGAGAAAATCAACCTTCTGCTGGTGACATCTGCACTGTTTTGGATTGTTATCAAGCAGAACCCATCATTAGCATGGACGCATGTCCCCTGGAATGGTGGTTGAAGCATGAAGAGACATATAAATCTTTAGCGCATCTGGCATGTAAATATCTTGCGACGCTGGCTACAACCATGCCATGAGAATGCCTGTTCTCACTTTCAGGTGACATTGTAAACAAAAAGCAGGCAGCATTATCTCCTGCAAATGTAAACAAACTTGTTTGTCTGAGCGACTGGGTGAACAAGAAGTAGGACTGAGTGGACTTGCAGGCTCTACAATTTTACAATGTTTTATTTTTTGTTGTACATAATTCTACATTTGTAAGTTCAACTTTCATGATAAAGAGATTGCACTACAGTACTTGTATTAGGTGAATTGAAAAATACTATTCATTTTGTTTTTTACAGTGCAAATACTTGTAATCAAAAATAAATACAAAGTGAGCACTGTAGACTTGGTATTCTGTGTTGTAACTGAAATCAATACATTTGAAGATGTAGAAAACACCCAAAATATTTAAATAAATGGTATTCTATTATTGTTTAACAGTGTGATTAATCACACCATTAATTTTTTAATTGCACAATTAATCACAATTATTTTTTTAATTGCTTGACAGCCCTCATATATATATATATATAGAGAGAGAGAGAGATGGGTCTACCACATCTGCACACAGTATTCAAGATGTGGGTGTACCCAAGATTTATATAGAGGTAATATGATATTTCCTGTCATGTTAATGATGCCCAGCATTGTTGGTTTTTTGATGGTTGCTGCACATTGATTGGATGTTTTCAGAGAACTATCCACAATGACTCCAAGATCTCTTTCTTGAGTGGTAACAGCTAATGTAGACCCCATCATTTTATATGTATAGTTGGGATTATGTTTTCCAATGTGCATTACAGTGCATTTGTCAACACTGAATTTCATTTGCCATTTTGTGGCCCAGTCACCCAGTTTTGTGAGTTCCCTTTGTAACTTTTTGCAGTCTTCTTTGGACGTAACCATATTGAGTAGTTTTGTATTATCTGCAAATTTTGCCATCTCACTGTTTAGCCCTTTTTCCAGATGGTTTATGAATACGTTGAACATTATTGGTCCCAGTACAGACCCCTGGGGGACACCACTACTTACCTCTCTCCATTCTGAAAACTGCCCATTTATTCCTATCCTTCGTTTTCTATCTTTTAACCAATCACTGAGCCATGAGAGGACCTTCCCTCTTATCCCATGACAGTTTAGTACCTATCACAACATTTGGGGTCACTAGGCATTACCATAATACAAATAACGAAGAACAAAATATTTAACTTAATAAAAAGTCCTATATGGCCTCTCTTTATAATTTTATTCATGTGTTATAAAATGTAAGAAAACCTTTACTCTCAATAGAAATCTCTTGCATATGTTGAAAGTGTAGAGGAGAAGATCCTAACACACCAGTTCTTTGAAAGTGAATTTTCCACTGACTTCAAGTCATGCACTTGGCACTTTTTGAATTTGTCCCAGAGTTGTTAACCAGTAACTTTCCCCCAGCTGTCCAATGCAATTGTCACAGTTACCCTTGCAGGTAATACCTGTGTTATATGTATTTACAATGAGTTTGTATGTTTTTCATTTCTTTTTGGCATTATTATCCTAATTTTTTAATTTCATTCCCTTTCCATTCCTTCCCATATTTTGCTTTCTTTTCCTTTCTCTGCACTCCATTAATTTTGAATGAAAGAATTAAACTTCCAAATTCCTGTTAGCAGCTTAGATATTTTTGAACAGAGTAGTGTGGAGAAAGGTAATTCTGGTTTGTGGAGGATTTTGATATATTTTGCAATTTGATGTTGAGCCACTCAAGAACGATTTTTTTTTAAATCACAGTTTTCTGTGAAAGGGAATGGAGCCCAGGGTGGTGGGCTCAGGGTGGGCCCAGAGTGGTGTGGTGGGTTGCCTGGGGAGTCACAGACCCAGGAAGGCTTGTGGGTCTCAGCCTGGAGCAGTACACAAGGTGCGCTTGTTTAGGGTCGCAGAGCCTAGAAGCCCTGGAATCCCCATTATCCCAGTAGGTAGGCTGCCAAGGATCCATGAAAGTGAGCTCTCAGAAAATCAGGCAGGTTTGTGATGGAAACATGCCTGGTTTTCAATCAGAATTTTGCTAAAGCAGATTGGCAGAAATGGAATGTGTTCTGAAGACAATTGACAAATTCTGACAAAATAATGTTTTGTTGGAATTCTTTCAATTAGCTGTATTTATAAGTCTGCCATAAACGAAGCAGGATTTGAAGTCAACATTATTAGCACAAATATGGTAGTATAAATTAAGCAGAAACAGTGTTATAAAGGAAGTAGTATTCAGAATATTTAACATACAATATAAGGTGAGCTGGCAGTGACCCCTCTATTTATATTCCTTATAAAAAAAGAAATCTTGTGACCTTTTCTGAGACTCTGTCACTGCTCTATTGTTTGCAGTAAGCTGATAGCTCTTAGATCAAGGAGGTTCTTTTTCGTCATTCCCAGGGAATTGTGGTCCATTTACAGGTTGTTGAAAATCAGTGTTTCCCACCTGTGGCTTCTGTTGTACAGGTTGATTCTGGCAGAAAGCCTAAACCCCAGAACATCTGAAAGCCCAGCGCATGTGTCTCATCCTGGTGCCTCACTCAACCAGGTGGTTGCTTTTGGAGCAGCAATAGTGATACAGGGGAGGGAAGCTAAGGCTAGGCCACCCTGTGCATTTACTGAGAGACAGGTCCTGTGAAAGAAAAAATATTCATGTTCACCCAAAATGTATGTAAAGAGAAAAAATGGCTTTTGCTTTACATTTGTTGAGAAAGGGTAAACTGCTCTTGAATGTTATGCTCTGCCGTTGTCAGACATACATTGATTGCTCTTTATAAATTCAACAACTGGCTCTTATCAATAGCTCTGGTAAATGTTGACCTTGAAATGGGAACTGCTGGAAATGATAATGTGGGATAGTTCGGTTGATATCACTTTTGCTATGTCTAATTACTACAATTCATTGAAATGATTAAGTTTAACAAGATGACTCTATCTTCAAATCCATCTAGTTTTATGACAGGTGAAAAGGTATCTGCAATTCTGAATTGTCTTACATCTTTAGATTTTATAACAGAATGTACTGATGCCATGTACTATGATTTGAAGAAATTGCCTTTAAACACAAGAAGTTATGTTTCCAGATGCTAAGTGTGAATGCCTTGGCACTTCCCATCTCCTGGTACTGAGGGTTTAAAGCTTATATCATGGACACTGATGATAGGAGCTGAGAGATCAATGGGCTCACACATTTTCCTCAGTCTGCTTTCTGAAGTCCATCTGGATACAATGATATAATGAAGAGAGCCACTAATGCTTCAGTTTGGTACCAACACAGGCTGCCGTGTTGAAAATAATTTTTCATTTTTATTAGGTTTGTTTGGGCATCTTGAAGCCAAGGATACTCTTCTATAACAAGACATAAGCAATGAAACTCTTATATGCATCTATAAAATAGGTAGGAATGTGAGAAATAAAGAGATGAGGAGCTTTCTGCAATAACACTAACTTTCGTGGATACATTCTTCATAGCATGGAAAGTAGGAAGTGAGTTGTGCTGTATATCAAACATTTATACATGTAATGAAATACATGAAGGAAGCAGGAACAATTCAGTTTTATGGTTTAGGATGAGAGAGAAAACAATTGGGATTTCAAAGCAGGGGTCTGATATAGATTACTACATAAGAAAGAATGATGAATTGCTTCAGGAACAAATTTCAGAAGCAAACCTTAGTGCTAATGGGAGATTTTAATAAGTCCTATGTAATTTGAGTGACGATGTGGCAGACTGCAGGGGGAAAGGACTTGAGAAAACTGTTTCTTCATTTTGAATAAACCTTGTCATAACAGTTGCCATGGAAGAAAGAAGACTTGGACACAAATGAATAATTTCAATAACTTCAAAGTTAGACAAAATCAATACTTTTCTGCAAAATGCTTAGCTTTTGATGAAACACCATTTTCCACTGGAAAAATATTCTATCAAAAATTTTGACCAGCCCTAGTTAGCAGGCCACTTCATCTTTTCCCAAGAAATAAACTACAAGCAAAGACCCCTAATTTACCATCTGTGGCAGGCATACTGGATCTTTGTGTCATTTCCTCATAAGTCCCGTCTCCTTTAGAGCACACTGGGATTGAAATCATACCATCACCCAGAATTATGATGGGACTTTTGAAAGGCAAACTGGCCAGGATTCCTTGTAGCAATTGAGGACACCATCAACATAATTCCACCAAAGTCTGACAATTTCAGTCATTTCATCCATCTGATCTGAATCGCTGCAAGGATAAACATCCTCTACAGCTATCAAAAAGGATGCACTGCATGCTGTAAACCAGAAACAGAAAGGCTATTAAAGCAATACCAAACATCTGGTGACCCAAAGAAACATCCCTGCTAAAGTCACTGATTTCAGCATTTAATCGAAGATGGATTGAGATGGTTGAAGCTCTGGAGTTTACTGACTGCAGCCACAAAGCGTGGCTGCTATTATTATTATTTTAAATCAAGTTTGGATGTTTTTCTAAAAGATCTGCTCTAGGAATTATTTTGGGGAAGTTCTATGGCTTCTGTTATACAGGAGGCCAGATTAGATGAATCTATGGATTGTGAGAGTTTGGGGCTCCTATCAAAACCATGAAGTCTCACCTTAATTTACCCCAATTGAAACCCAGAAGTAGGCAGTGTTCACTCAAAATTGTATCTGAATGTGAATCTTGAAGAAATTTGGGGTGACCTAAGTATGTTTGGGATGCCCTTTTCCTCCCAAGAGTCCCTGGAACTAGAGCTCACCTGTTAATGTTACAGAGGAAATATCTTTCAGATCAGAGTGAAGTTCCTTTCTAGAATTTTGTTTAAAGAACTCTCTTGAATTTTCCAAGCTTATGGCAAATAAAGAAAAAAATATATATTTTTTCTATGTGACAGCCGAAACCTCTTCCACAGATGACTCTGTCATTATTCACCATCTGTTCCTTTATATTAATGATCTGCTGTCATGTTCTGGCATGCAATCGAGATCAATGTAGAGTTGTGTCACCGCTTATCCTGTTACTCTGAGTGACTCACAATGTGTTGCTGCTGTAGCTGTCTGACTGTGATGACCACAGTCGTCATCAAGCATGCACTCTATGTTTATGTACTGGGGAGCCCTGGTCCAACACTTTGGATCCTGAAACCTCTCTGCAGTACCACAGACTTCCACAGGCATCCAGCAGCCTTGCTTAACTCCCTCCTCTCCCCAGCCCTGAATTTTCCCAGAAACATGTGATCTGAAATGTCCAGCCCTGTTCTGAAACAATCAGAGGAATGCTAATGTTCATTGCTCCTTTAAAGAGTCAACATCCAATAATTTATTACTGTAACTGGAGTTAATAAACAGTTCGGTTCAAACATAATATTGGATTGGTTTAGGTTAAAAATAAAGCAAGTTTATATAATGACAAAGAGAGAGCTTATAAGTGAGTACAAGTATAAGGATTAAAATCAGAAATGGTTACAAGAGAAATAAAGATAAAACACTTTCCAGTAACTAAAACTTAAGTTAGACTTGGTTCAAGGTAAAATCCTCACTGTGTATTTCCATCAAGATGGCTGACCAACCCCTGTGTCAGGATCTAGCCCCCAAAATCAAAGGGCTGGTAGCTTGGTCATCTTAGGTGAAAGATAGATAACTTGGGGTTTCTTTCCCCCTCTCTTTTATATTCCAATGAACTTTTGAAGTGGATTCTTCTGAAGGACACCTCCAGACAAAAGTCTGTTTTGAACTGTGAGGTGGGCAACGTGTTGTTTGTCTTGAAGGAGGTGTCCTGCTGCTTCTTTCCCTGCTGTAGCTGTCTGCTAACATGCACGTTATTTGGTTCCTGGCCCCTCTGGTGCAACTGAATGAACATTGGACATGATCTTGTCAATCTCCTCCCCAACAGTGATAGTATAAGGTTTGCCTCTCCCCCCAGTTAGCTTGTTGGGTCTGTTTATGTGATATGTAGATACATTCTCATTCTCTTTCAAAGTACTTTAGAAGTTACTCTCATGTGGGGAAACTACATTCCTTTGTCCGGGATAGACTTGTTTAACAACTTCATCTAGACATGGGTGTCTGGTCTGGAACATATACTAGTGACACCCTACAAGGGGAATTCATAACGTTACATATAATGTTAAATACATTTTACCATATTATTGACCAGAATGTTGTTAGTTTTCAAATGACACAGCAAAAGGCATATTTTGTACAAAGATTACGTGTATAGGGTGTGAACATGGGGTATTAAGGGTCACAACCAGTGGTGAGCTGGAGCCGGTTTGCACCAGTTCGCTAGAACCGGTTGTTAAATTTAGAAGCCCTTTTAGAACCAGTTGTTCCGCAAGGGTGCCGACTTAGGAGCACCCAAGGGGAAAATTTGGTGGGTGCAGAGCACCTACCGGCAGCTCCCCACCCCACCCCCAGCCCCAGCTCACCTCGCCTCCTCCTCCTCCCCTGAACGCGCCACCCTGCTCTGCTTCTCTGCCCCCCACTCACCCCCACAGGCTTCCCGCGAATCAGCTGTTTGCGCGGGAAGCCGGGACAGGCTGAGAAGCAAGCGGCGGCTTCCCACTCAGGCCCAGGGAGGCGGAGGTGAGCTCGGAGGGGGGGGGACGCACGAGGAGGGCCACCTGCGCCGCAGCAAGTAACCTAGGGGGGTGCGCAGGGGAACCGCTCCCCGCCCCAGCTCACCTCCGCCACCCTTGGCCTGAGTGGCAAGCTGCGGCCTGCTTCTCAGTTCTCACCGGCTTCCCGCTGAACAGCTGATTCTGAACAGCGGGAGGGGTGGGGGGGCATGGAGAAGCAGAGCAGGGCGGTGCGTTCAGGGGAAGAGGCGGAGGTGGAGCGGAGGTGAGCTGGGTCCGGGTGCGAGGCGGGGAGCTGCCGGTGTGTGCTCTGCACCCACCAAATTTTCCCTGTGGGTGCTCCAGCCCCGGAACACCCAGGGAGTCGGCACCTATGGCGCCACTTTTGATGTGATCAGTGCGGGGAGCTGCCGCGCCCCCTGCTCCTGCCCTAGCTACGCTCCTGTGCCCCTAGGAGCCAGAGGGACCTGCCGGATGCTTCCTGGGAGCTGCCAGGTGACTCCCCACCTTGTCCCCCAGCAGGTGCCTCTGGCTCTTAGGAGTGGGGTGGGCACCCACTACGATGGCCCACGAGACCCTCCTCCCCGGTTCTGGGGGCAGACAGGGGAGGGGGGTGGATGGGGCAAGGGTCCTCAGGGGGGGCGTCAAGGAACGTGGGGGGGTTGGATGGGGCAGGAGTCCCGGGGGCGGGGGTGGGCAATGACCCCCTCGCAGGTTGAGGAGGCAACCCATTAAGATTTTGGCAGCTCATCACTGGTCACAACCGCAACGTATGTAGCGATATGATCTAATGAAAGCCAACCTTATTTCATGCTCATTACATGAAATATATTCTAATTCTTAGATTACATATATATTTGCTCCTGAAAATCTCAGAGACGTAGCCAGTGTTATACAGATAAAATTACACAGGATCGTTTCAGGGGACAAGATAAGATGTCACGTTTATTATAATAACACAATTTGATTTAAGACCAATAACTAATACCTATGTACATACACACATCAAATGTTCTGCAGCTGCTAGATAGTTACCAGTCCTGAATGTAGTTTAAGTTCGTGGCTTGGGTTTGTAGCTTGTGGTGGCTAACTGGCCAGGAAAGCCGGGCACAAGGAAGAACTGGGTCTCTGTTGGGCATGCACCAATACCCTTCCGTGTTGGCAGCAGAATGTTACCCTCCCAAGTCTTCCATCTCACCCATTCTTTTTGTAGGCTTTAGTTTGAATCCAGAGTCTATAGGTCTTGCTGTGTCACGCTGCCTCTGAGTTCGGTGTGATTGATCACCCGTCAATTGCAGACATGACTTTCAGCCTAGGAGCTGGCTTTGATGTTTCTTTTTCTTTTTAGGGTGGACTCTTTTTGCTTTGTCAGGGCTGTTGTCTGCATCTTCAGCTGTTGGTGTTTACACTTTATTTAATCAGGACAGGCTGAAGTTTGATTCCATCATCCATACATGCCTCATTCACACATCTAAACTAAACTAATAACATTACAGCAGGGTTTTGCAAAAATGAAGTGAGCATTTTAAAATGGAGTTTGGGAGAAGTTAAAATGGAGTTTGGGTTACAACATAGACAAGTGTAAGGAAGGGCAAACAGTGAACAGAAGTTACAATGTTGAAGCAGTGCCAGTGTCAGTGATTTGAGCAGCAATTGGATTCAAAGTGAAACTCAGTTAGCCAGTTCTTGGGGTACCTGGTTTAATGAATGAATGTAGTTTCATTCATAAAACTTTACTTATGAAGTTATATTAATAAAGTGAACAATTAAAAACAATTTCATGGATCAGTTCTACACCAGTGATATACAAGTAAATGAGTTCTCACTAGGGAAGATAAAATTTCTAGTTATTACTTTTTTTAAAAAAGAGGGGCAAAAGCATAACCATTATTTTATTTCTGAGTCAGTTAAATGTATTTAAGTCAAATTTTACACATAAATTTGATCTGTATGGTGGCCTTCGTATTGACACATATACACATTGTATGTTATTTGTTTAAAGCAGTATATTAACTGGATAAGAATATGTTGTTTGCAGTGTTAAGATAAGAATGTAAGAATAAAAATATAACAGGCATGAAGAAATTTAATGCTGGGAAAAAATAAGATTAAAAGCATTTAAAAATATTTCTACCTACTTTTATGAAAAGGGTTAAAATATGGAAGTGATAATAGTGCCTTGTTTTTATTCTTTGGGAACACCATACATTATATATGTAAGGATCCTGCCTACTGTTATGGCTGTTCCATGGCCTTTCCTGCTCCAACACAGATTGCAGAACTGGATATTGTGTCCCACTACCAATGTTCCCTAGGATCAGAGCTTTACTCTGATGGGGGATGTTGGGATATAGATATTCAGGCCTGTCTGTAAAGGCCTGTACTTTAAGAATTTAGGGGTATTCTTATCACTTGGCTAGTTCTAGAGGTATAAAAGAAAGAATCAAAATCACTGTCTGCTGGTGTAAGGGCCTTCTCTTACTGTGACAGTTTGAGGCCCTGTTCTTAGGCTAAGGCCTTTGGCTAAGCAGCAGAGGCAGCCATAAGCCAGGAAGCGAACAGTCACATCCTCACATTCCAAACTAGTCACATTGAAAGAAGGTGCTATTGGGCTGTTAGGAATACAATCCTGTCCTGATAATTCCTATCACCTCCAGAGAAAGGGAAGTGCCTAGAAAATGTAAAAGGAAACTTAGTTTGATAGCATCCTGTCTGGCAAGAACTCACTTATCAATAGCTGGGATGTGAAATCCTCACTTCTGTATTGTTTTGTCATTAGAGTTCCCACTTTGCTATTGTTTGTCTGTATAATCTCTGTCTGGTCCTGTGATTGTTTCTGTCTGCTGTATAATTAATTTTGCTGGGTGTAATCTAATTAAGGTGGTGGGATATAATTGGTTAGCTAATCATGTTACAATATGTTAGGATTGGTTAGTTAAATTTCAGTAGAATGATTGGTTAAGGTATAGCTAAGAATATTACTATATAAATTAGGGGCAAACAGGAAGTAAGTTGGGATTCGAAAATAAGGAAAAGGAACTTGTATTTAAGCTTGCTGGAAGTTCACCCCAATAAACATCGAATTGTTTGCACCTTCGGACTTCGGGTATTGTTGCTCTCTGTTCATGCGAGAAGGACCAGGGAAGTGGGAGAGTGAAGGAATAAGCTCTCTAACAGGGGACACAAAAAGCTCATAAGATTTAATGCTGCTTGAGTAGGGATAACTACCATGGCCAATTTCTGCTTAACTTCCAAAGCTTTGGAAGGGTAATGTACTGCACAGAACAGCTCTTCCTTGTGTTCTTCCACTCTGCCAGGCTTCCTCTATTGTCATACACAGTGCATATACTGTAGCTGGCATGGTGAGATGGTCTGAGTCTATACAGGGGAACCTAGCACTTAACATTCACTTTTCTTTCTGGGCCACAGTTCTGTTTCTTCAGGCTTTCCACTGTGAAATGAAGGTGATGAGAGGATCCTTAAGATATGACTATAGTTAGAAAAGGAATTATGTGAAAGCAACACCTTCAGTGCCGCTTCCGGGCAGTTCTGGAATTTAGCTCTGCTAGACTGAGGCCCCTTCCTGCAGTTGCACTTCACCACACTCTTCTCTAGGGTGACTAGACAGTAAGTGTGAAAAATCAGGACAGGGGGTGGCAGGTAATAGGAGCCTATATAAGAAAAAGACCCCAAAATCGGGACTGTCCCTATAAAATCAGGACATCTGGTCACCCTATTCTTCTCTTGGCATCTGTGGCCCCTCTCTCATAACAGGAGTTGCTGCATCCTCTTTGTGACTCAGCCCTCTGGCCAGGTCACAGAGTGTGCTTTCCCCTTCTGGGATACCAAAGTCCTTCAGGGTGAAATGCCCGAGCAGTCCTATCTCCACTGCCCGCTCTGTGACTTCCGCAGTGACTGGTAGGGGCACCCAGGCCCAACCTCTACTCCGGGTTCCAGGTCAGGGACCCTCTGATCAGCAGGCAAGGTCTGCCTTACCCCATATCTTGTTGCTTTTCCCCTGAGCTTTTCCTACCTTTCTGGCTCTCCCCCATCTCTGGGTTCGCCAGCCCAAACCCCAGAAACTACCTATAGGCTACCCTCTTCAGTCCCAGACACACCTCCCTTCTTCCAGGAAATGACTACTGACTACTTCCCTGCAGTCCCTTTTTCTCTCAACTCTTAGGCTTTATACAGGCCACTCCTCTTCCTGTCCAGCTGAGCCTCATTTAATCAATCCCTGCTCCCTGGATCCTCCTCCCGGTGCAACCTAGAGAGTAGAGAGTGGCCCACCTGGCAATCTTACCCCCTTCTAGTCTTGTGTGTGGTGGACACCTGTGCCCGCAAGGGCTGGAGGAGGGGGGGGAAGATACCAGCGAAAGGAGGACACTCAGGCCTAAGAATAGTAAACTATGCTTTATTGAAGGAAGGAAGAACTTACGCTCCAATCTGCGTGGGGAGCCCCTAGAACACACAGAGGGGCTGCAGGGGACTCTGGCCATTCGGGACAGCTGACCAGGCAGGACTCCACCGGGGGGGAGTCCTCCGCGGCGCTATATTCTCTGCGCTTATCTCGGGGTTACATGGGGTCAACAGCTGGCTACATTCTTATATGTACAATTTATGCTTATTACATAAACTGACTTGTTTACAGGCAAAAATATACTGAGCTAGGCTACAATATCTTTTGGCAGGGTCTGTCGGACAAAGTTGATTGAAACTGCCTGCATCCTCCGCTTACATCCAGTCATATACTCAGTCCCCCACTTAGCTCCTCACCAATCTTCCGCAACCTTGCCCCTACAACACCCCATCACACGTCTTAATCAGAAATATGCTTCTGTCTGTATTCAATCCTATCTGCTTACCTTAATGAATAATATAAGAGAGAACTCATTCCTTTTAGCAACGCAGAGTTCACACACCTATGTGTGAGCCAGAGTCTTCTCTAACCAACGAACTCTCAAGAGAACTGTTTAGCAAATTCCACTTGCAGAATCAGTGTTATTGATGCTGTTCCAAAGGTACATGGAAGATAGTTTGCCTCTCAAATGCTAAATGAAGTTTTTTGAGCTAACAGTTATAGAATCTGCTTCTTAGGCACCATCTTTGTTCTGTGTTTGTAGAGTGCCTAGCACAATGGGGTCCTGGTCCATGAGTATGGTGCCTAGTTGTTAAGGTAATACGAATAATCCCTGCAAACTGAGCAAATATGATCTGGAAGTCAAACATAAAAAACATAGAAACACATAAGGGCACTTCAGTCACTCTTGAGAATACTGTATAACTATTTCTATGTTTTTTCTTTGGAGTAAATCTGTTGTTACGACATATAAACCTTACACAATTGTCTCATCTAAACTCGAAACGATGCCATTTTAATATGAACTGGCTCCATAGTGAATATAAGAAAAAAATACATGGTAGCATCTCCCAGATTTTTAAAAAGGAAAAAATGAATTAAATAATTGTAATTCTAAAATACTTCATTTAACCTTTGTGAACCACATTTCACTTTTAATGTAAATATAATGCCTTATTTGCATTCTCTAATTCTTACAACACACCTGTGAGTAGTGTGTATTATCCCTATTTTACAGATTGGGAAACTAAAGCAAAGAGTAAACTACTTGCCCAAGGCAACAGGAGATGCTGGAATTAAGGTTCATGAATTTGATTTCCTGAATCTATGCTTAAACCACTATACTATGCTTCTCCCAGTTTTAAATTCTTCAAGAAACAATGGATCAGGCTGTGTATAGATATCAACATATGACAAAAACATCTACTAATATTTTTAAAATGTCTTGGAATGTTCTGGCAAATGTGCTGATTGGTTGGACATCTTTTAGGTATTTTGTACCAATTATGTTGAATTGATTTTTTTTTTCCCTGTTAACCAGATTTTTTTAAAGGAGATGTAGTGACCATGGCAATTGAGCAGTGTTGACTGGTAGCAAAAAAAGACAAAATATTATTTTTATTTAACTCTTAAAATTTGGAGGTGACAAAAAACTGACTTTATGTTGTGCAAGCTGTTTTGCTAACATATTGCTTTTTCCTTTCACTGATATTACCCATCCCTCTCTTCTTCCTTAGTTTTTAATATCAATGAATCTCTTCATATAATTGTGAAACATTTCTAAATTCATGTTCGTCGCAGCAAGGTTTCAATTGAAGGTCATTTTCATTTTATTGAGATGATTCATGTTTTCAGAGATTGCACTACTGAATAGCCATGATTCATAAAGATGAACTGGAATCTAAACACCCACTATCTAATGATGAATTACCCACACAGCAATTTAATTCCAAGCAGCTCTGAGGACTGATGGGGAAAATATGGTAGCAAAAGGAACACTATCAAAATCTTCACCCTAGGTACAGTCCTGCAAACAACCTTGAGTTAGAAAATGCTGTGGTGGTATGTGTGAGTGTTTGCTTTTCTTTGTTTGCTTGTTTGTTTTTTTAATCTATTTTACCTTCTGTAGTCATGCAAAAAACTAGGAGAGGGCAAGCCTTCCATCATCCCCTATAATTTTTCATATGTAATCAAATTCTAAATGTAACCATTTACAATATAAATATTTTACTATATCCTTTATTAAACTAAACTACATCCACAGTACTGCTTTGTAGCAGGCATAAATAATTATTGATTAGCATTATGCCATTATCTTTAAAAAGCGAAACAAAGAGGACCTGGGGAATTATAGGCCAATCAGCCTAACTTTGATGCTTGGAAACCTACTGAAATAAATTATTAAAGAATTCATTTGTAAGCACCTAGAGGATAATAGAGTTATGAGAAACAGCCAGCATAGATTTGTCAAGAACAAATCATGCCAAACCAAGCTATTTTTCTTCTTTGACAAGGTTATTGCTTGAATGGATAGGAAGAAATCTGTAGGTTTGATATATCTTGATTTTAGTAAGGCTTTTGACACAGTCCCACATGACATTCTCATAAGCAAACTGGAGAAAAATGGTCTAGATTAAATTATTATAAGGCAGGTGCACAATTGGGTGAAAGACTGTACTTAAAGAGCAATTATCAATGGTTCATTGTCAAAATGGAGTCTTATCTAGTGGCATACCACAGGGGCTTTGTCCTGGGTCTGGTACTAGCCAATATGCCCATTAATGACTTGGATAATGGAGTGAAGAGTATGCTGATAAAACTTGCAGATGACACCAATCTGGAAGGGGTTGCTAGCAATTTAGAGGACAGGATTAGAATTCAGAAGTACCTTGACAAATTGGAGAACTGGTCTGAAATCAACCAGGTCTACTATTTAATAAGGACAAGTACAAAGCACCGTAGTTAGGAAGGAAAAATCAAAGCACTACTACAAAATGGGGAACTGGCTAAGGAGTAGTACTGCAGAAAAGGATCTGGGAGTTGCAGTGGACCCCAAATTCAATATGATTCAACAATGTGATACAGTTGCGAAAAAGCTAAATATCATTCTGTGTATTAACAGGGTATTGTATGTAAGACATGGGAGGTAGTTGTTCACAGTCTATGTGGCGCTGCTGACGCCTCAACTGCAGGACACTGTAGAGTTCTGGACACCACACTTTAGGAAAAATGTAGACAAATTGGAGAGATGCAAGAGGATCTCCAGAAAATTGACAAAGGTTTAGAAAACATGACCTGTGAGGCTATTATAAAGAGGACGGTGATCAATTGTTCCAATGTCCATGGAAAATAGGACAAGAAGGAATTTTTTAATCTGCAACAAGGTAGACATAGGTTAGATATTAGGAAAAGCTTTCTAACTAAAAGGAAAGATAAGCACTGGAATAGGCTTCCGAGGGAGATTGTGGAATCCCTATCACTGGAGACTTCTAAGAACAGGTTAGGCAAACAGCTGTCAGGGATGGTCTAGGTTTACTTGGTCCTACCTCAGCACAGAGGACTGGACTGGATGGCCCCTCAAGGTCTCTTCCAGCCCTGTATTTCTATGATTCTATTATTATCTTGGATTGCATACAGCAAAACAGATATTTGGGGTGTAATAACAATATCTAAAATGAAAGGTAACTGTCATCAATTTCAGTCTCACACTCTGTTTTAAGAAGCTCGTGATATTGGTATTCTTCTACTATGTCTAATCTCTGTATGGACATTTTTTTAGTTTAATGTGGTTGATTATTTAGAGTTAGTGGAAGGTCATTAGAAAGAGATTTAGAGGAAAAATAAGTGTATATGTTTTAAATCATTTCACTTCATCACATGTCAGTTTATAATGTTTGAAAATGATTTGTAATAAGCTGTTCTATTACTGTAACTAACTGTAAAGTAATACTGGAGGGTAAAAGAGGGATAAATAATGAAGTCCAAAAACGTTCTCTAAAATAGAAGTAATGGCTGTTTCTGATAAAACTGTTCTAAGAACCAAAATTTATTTCAGTTATTCTGTTGACTCTTGTTAGTTAAATGTATGTACATGTGCAAGACTTTACAGGGCAGTGTCTTAGATTGTAAATCTGTATTCCTACATGCACAGAAGTAGGTAGGCATTTTCCAAATATAAGAAGGTGGCGTGCTTCAGTAGTAGGAAGCATGCCACCTTATATTTGGAAAATGCCTACCAACTTCTGTGCATGCAGGAATACAAATAGTAGGAATACTACTAAATTCTAAGCAATTTGGGGCAAGGACTTAGTCATCATTTGTTTGTGCCGGGCCTTGTCCCATGGGCTGTGGATCCTCGTTTGGGTTTCTCAGCACTGCCACACTGTACATGTTAAATAACAATACTAAGTACTCTGAACAGACCCACTTCCCCTAAGCACACAACTAAAATATTACTTAACATGCCCTAAGATGTAAGATGACCCGTAACTAAGAGCATTGTTGGTTAGCTTTCTGCAGAGCATGCAAATAAATCAAACTAGTTATAACTGGTGGGACCTTAAAGGCTTTGGATAAGTCTTTCTGGTTTAAATAGACTTGTAGGGACCCCAAAACTCAACTAAAAGTCAGTCTGTTTTCTCAGTGATAAAAGCACTATGGATGACATGAGAAACAAATTATCACACATTCGCAATCAAACTTGGAAGGTGAGCAAAGCAATGAGTAGATACCTGAATGTTTCTGTTGTGCCATCTTTATGTGTATGGGAAGGGTTGGTTCAACCCACCGAGAACATATACAGGACCTGATTAACAGAAGAGATCAGAATTGATAACTTTCCTTGAAGTCCTGGGGAACTGTGGATGCTCAGCACTTCTCAAAGTCAAGCCCCTCTAGTCTAACATTGTGCATGTGGCTGTATTATTAAACTTTCCATCCTGCCAGAAATCGTTTAGAAAAGAACGAACTGTATACCTCTTATCCCATTGCAACCCCAATTCCACAGAACCTTCTCTGATTACTTTTTCTCCTCCTGTTAGGCAAACTTCTTGATTTCCCCTTGTTGCTCAAGTCTTCAGCTGCAGTTTCTCCTCTAGGTCAGCCAGCACAACTGCAGCTGATAAATTCATGCCATGTAATCAACTATTGCTCTGCCCCTTTTTACTTGGCTTCGTTTGATTATGCTTGACTTCCTCCGTGTTTCTTTCCAAAACTAGCACCCCACACATTTGACATGTCCTAGGCTTTCTGGACCCACAGATCCCTGTCTGGGGGTTGATCCAAATGACATTCCATCGAATTTTGAATTATTCTTTCATCTGTGATTGCAAGAAATATGGGAGAGGGTGGTGGTTAGATTTGTTTTTTGTTTTTCCCTATTGTGTATTGTTTCTGTTTGTCTAGACATTTTATACTGTCTGGGTACAATTTCAGGCATGTGTGCTAGCAATAATTTCCTCTTTCAGACACAAAGTTTAACTGCACACACTGTAAAGGCAAAATAGAAATGTGAATACTTCCTTGCTAGGTCTGGGTCAGAACTTGACAGTCGTACTAATGTACCTTAATTCATGAGTAGTCCCATTTCTCTTGTAAGGGTGGCAGAATATGGCCTTTCATTACTTAAATGTCCCTGAGAGCTTCTCTAATTTCAATGACTAAATTATAATAAACATAAGGAACAGCAGCAGTAGAGAAAAAGTCCTGCTTTGGAGGGAATAGCGAGGTTCAATAAGTTATAAAAAGCTTTAGAAGGCTGTGCTACAATAGAGTATGGCTATGATTCAAAGGCAGTCCTTTCTCTTTTCTAGTACATAGATAGTGTTGCTAAATACTGGACTCGTTTACAATGTTGTTCAGGTGAGCAGCAGCTATGCAAGCTGGTGGGACCATGTCTGGATGACTTTACCTTGGAGCAATTCACTGTCATGGTGCCCCATCTGGAGTGGTTCAGGGGCCAGGTCCCTGGGCCAAGACAAGGACTGCCTCTCCTCCCCATGGACCCTGTGGGTCTTGGAGCAGTGGGGATTAGGAATTCCTAGGGATGACTGGGCTGAGCCCCATGTATCTGGCAGAACCCTGTGGGGAATCCTGACTGCCTCAGTTTGTGGGCCATGCCCACAAGGAATGTTTGCTGCCCTGTGGGGCTTGAATTGGCGATGGCAGCTTGTTGGATGTAAGCTTGGGTGGCTTCACTCCAGCCAAACGCTCTGCTGGGAATGAGTCCAGACTGCCCTCACACACCTGTGGGTGGATTTTGCCTTATGACGCTCTCCCTTGCTGTGCTAGTCTAGTTGTTTGTTACCTTAGGTCCATCACTGCTCCATCAGGGCAGTGTGGTGACTGGGTTGATTGCCCTGATCTGGGGGACTAGGTCTGATACTGCCTGTCATGGTTCTTGCTCCTGTCACAGAGCCCCTTTCTGTTTCAATATTCCCCATGTTTGTGGTCTCACCCTCATCTCCTGGGGGGCATTAGCCAAGCCTGCAGGCTAAACCTCTGCACAACATGGCAACTAGCACTTATGGAAGTGACAGTGGAAACCTTCCATCACTGGCAATAGCTAATATGTCTGGTGTTGATGTTTCTGGTGACTTTGTGCCTCTGACATGTGGTCACCAGGAATGATGTAATCAGACACCTACTGAGTGGTCATTTCCACTCCAAATATAAACTCAAGGTCCTTTCCTACAGAAGTTTAATGGTGGAAGTCCTGCTTCAGACTGATGTACTTTAGGGGTTTTCACACTTATGTATTTATATTAGGGCAAACTTCCTCTGTGTAGTTATGACCATGGACTGCAGAGACTGTATTCTGTTTGTCCCACTCCGAAGATGGGAAATTTCCACTCCTAAGCACACGGTGTTCATAACTTTCCACTGAGTTCTGGTAAACTTGTCTGTCAGTGCCCATAAATCACACAAGGCCTAAAATATTTACTGACCTGATTGCTTCTTCCTCTTGGAAAGCTCTCTGAACTCTACGCACTAGAGGACAAAAGATGCTGCTGTTGTTCTTACTAATTAAATCAATTATACAAAAGAGGAATCAGTACTTCTTAAACATGTAAAAGGGAGTCTCTCTTACTGGGAATTTTTAAAAAAATCTTTCCTTGTGGTATTTGTGAGCCTTGTTTGCTTTGTGGATTTTGTTGGTACTAGTTAAAGTGGGGCAAATAATAAACTATCATTTATGTGATGAATTTTGCCTCTCTTGTAAATTTTATTGTTTGCTTGAATTAACGTAAGATTGTTCACAGAATAAATCTTGATGTTTAGCTGGTTCAAACTACCTGACCAGCAGATAACAATCTTACTCCATTCCCTTTCCTTCTGTTCCTTTCCATTTCTTGTTGGACAATTCTAGTTTCATAATGGTTTTACTGAAGTTTTGAATACATTGCTCATTCTGTATTTATTTTTGAACTAGAAGCACCTGACTCAGGTACTTCAGTGATCTCTTCTCTGTTAACTTAATGACCCTTCCTGGTGTTTACTGTCAGCAATGAGTGGTCTGCTCTTATTATCTACATTCACTGAAGAATGGACTGGGGCCTGTCTTTGTTATAGACATCCTGCCATAGGAGGTCTTCTAGAGTCCCTTGTTGGTTGTATTTACAGCACACAAATTGTGTTTATTTCATCAGGCTTATGTCATGGATTTTGGGGACCTTTTCGTTGCTTTTATATCTATTATTAGTTTATTTTATTTACTCCTTGCGTGTGCCTTTGTAAGTAGGGTGGGATGCTTAGTTTTGTGCATTTTTAAAAAATAATACTGCAGAAATAATGTTTACTGGTTCTTTTTTTTAGTATTGTTTACCATGATTTGTCTGTTGTACGGTACTTACATATCCCACAATAGGTGATTAAGTGAAAAAGGATAAAATGAACAAAAACTAAGTTTGAGTGTCCTGCTGTGTACACACAAAAAATGTACACATACCTCTAATGCTAGGATTTAATCTTCCTTGTGTCCAGCTCTCTACAGTATTGTCAAGGTTCCTCCTCCACTCTGAACTCTAGGGTACAGATGTGGGGACCTGCATGAAAACCTCCTAAGCTTACTTTTACCAGCTTAGTTTAAAACTTCCCCAGGGTACAAATTAATTTTATCCTTTGTCCTTGGAATATGCACTGCCACCACCAAACTCTAACTGGGTTTACTGGGAAACGTAGTTTGGACACGTCTTTCCCCCCAAAATCCTCCCAACCCTTGCACCCCACTTCCTGGGAAAGGTTTGGTAAAAATCCTCACCAATTTGCATAGGTGACCACAGACCCAAACCCTTGGATCTGAGAACAATGAAAAAGCATTCAGTTTTCTTACAAGAAGACTTTTAATAGAAATAGAAGTAAATAGAAGTAAAGGAATCACCTCTGTAAAATCAGAATGGTAGATACCTTACAGGGTAATTAGATTCAAAACATAGAGAATCCCTCTAGGCAAAATCTTAAGTTACAAAAAAGACACACAGACAGAAATAGTCATTCTATTCAGCACAGTTCTTTTCTCAGCCATTTAAAGAAATCATAATCTATCACATAATCATAATCACACATACCTAGCTAGATTACTTACTAAAAGTTCTAAGACTCCATTCCTGTTCTATCCCCGGCAAAAGCAGCATATAGACAGACACACAGATCCTTTGTTTCTCTCCCTCCTCCCAGCTTTTGAAAGTATCTTGTCTCGTCATTGGTCATTTTGGTCAGATGCCAACGAGGTTACCTTTAGCTTCTTAACCCTTTACAGGTGAGAGGATTTTTCCTCTGGCCAGGAGGGATTTTAAAGGGGTTTACCCTTCCCTTTATATTTATGACAAGTATATACCAGGGCCTCTTCCAATATTGAGGGATCTGAGCTAAGGTAAGTTAAGGTGACTGCTAATAATAAGCTAGTCTAATGGATGTAAGATATACACACAGCATAACAGAAGGACCCATGCCAATTAGTGAATTGAACCTGGAGAGAATATTTTTTAAACAAAATGGCAATTTGAATGATTCCCAGTGAGTATGCTCCCATTTCATCGCTATATTTAATGCTGTTTCAAGTGTACATTATCAATCCATTTATAAAATAAGCAATTTTATACTCATTACCCATGAGATCTGAAGTCAAATAACTCTAGTTTGATTTCTTTTCCAGGTTGTACATGTTCTTTACCCTCTTCTGGGTATCTAAAATATTCAAATAACAGTTAAGGAGTGGTGACAGTGTGTTTTAATACACTGTATAAAATATGCTGCACTGTGAGAGATGAGTCAGACATACGACCTATGGTATTACAACTGAAAATAGTATATGTAATGATATGGCGGCACTTAAGACAAATCCTTACTGAGGTAAAGCTCCCATTGACTTCACAGGGTGCATAGAGGTTTCCAGCAATTGTAATGTTTAATGTTCATGTTCCATCTTTTCAGTTAAGATTTTGTACTCGCCAGAAATTAATTATTGGTCCACTATCCTTGGAAAGGGAAAGCAGGGCTAGGCTAAGAAGGGGATGTGTGGCCCGTTTGAACAATGAATTGTGAAAAATCAAAGTCACTTGGTGAGCTATACAAAGTTTAAAAAAAAAAAGTTGAACAGTTTCATAGTCTGTGCAACCTTAAGTAGTGTAGAGTAAAATGTTCCAGGACTTTGCCCCAGGAAGATTTCTAGGATATGGTCTTGATTGTACTAGCTAGCAGTCTTATCTATGGATATATGCTTCCATTGTATTGAACTTTATTAATCTTGACACTTATTTTTAATGCCTTAAAATTAAATATCTTTCTAGGTGTATACTTCTTGGAGTTCATCCTTTTTTGTTGTTCTGAAGTATGGGAGAAAATGTCTGTGACTTAATTTACCTAAAATAAGCCTGACCTGATTGCCACTTCTATTAGCTTCATTTCAATTGAGCCATAGCAGTAAAAATGTAAGCCTTGGGAAATGTTATACACTTCACATGTTTTATACAATAGAAATGACATGCCTTACTCTGATAATCCTAGGACAAAACCATACCACAAAATGTAAAAGGCCAATGCATAGTTTCCATGCTGTGACTATGTTATGCATGCTTTCAGAATGGTTTATAGTACAGCTGTTTGATTCCTAGTAGATTATGGATTGTAACGGTTTTTAATAGCGTGGTTTACTGAAGCATACTAATACATTGTAACCTCAAGGTATTTGTCATAAATGTTGTGGAAACTCTTGTAGAACAGCAGGTAGGCAATTTGTCCTTGTTTATCTATGAGCCAGGACCAGAGTTATGTGCTCAGATAGCAGTGTCCTTTTGTCATTATTACATCTGTGACTGTGCTGTTGGATAGGCCGTTTACTAACTGCTTGTTCATTCTAAAGTTATTAAAATAATTGTTAGTGCACTGCTTTCTCTAAGTTAGGGAAAATGTATCTGTAAGCCTAAAAAATGTAGAGAGGCACCTTTGTTATATATTTACTAGTATTGTGGGTATGCGGAGTTCAGATTTTTTTTTTCTGCTTTAGGCTCAGAAACAATTCACCTTCTATCCATAATTAGGATAGACCAGCACTGAATTTTGGTCATAATAAAATATACCATCCAATAAATATACCCGGTTGGCTGGGAAGACCACTGCCTGTAAGAAAATCATATCTGGGTGAAGCAAGGTCAATGTGATGCTGGTAGAAGGTGGGGTGTAATTTTTTAACAAATTAACTAAGCCATTGAGCCCTTATTCCACTGAGGGCATCTGGGAGGGAGGGACAATAGAAGACCATAGTGCTTCTTCCCAGAAAACAACATTGTAGGGACTGGGGTGTTTTGGGTAGGGGGCTGTTTGGGAAAGGAGGTGGTGAAATTACAGAAATCTCAGGTGACACTAGGTTTTCTTGGGGATTAGGGTTTCCAAGACAGCCTCAGTGCTATGAACCCATGTGAATCAAATCTGCCTGAGGTGACCCCAAACCAGCAGGTTTCATATTCTGTGCAGTTAGCACACTATGCTGAGGGGAAAGAACCTGTATTGTATCATTAAACAGATGTAAAATTTAAAATAAACCAGGTGGATTTATTCAGTTCAACTAACATTTTCTTAACTATAATTTGCTATCTGGACTTAGACTTGTGCACGCATATTGTTTTGTTTCTGAATGTGGATTGGCACAGGAGGTAATTTTTCTGCTCTGCTTAATACTGATGGGGGCTCAGCTGGAGTATTGTGTTCAGTTTTGGGCACCACACTTTAAGAAAGAGGTGGGCAAATTGGAGAGTGTCCTGAGGAAGCCAAAAAATATGCTAAAAGATTTAGAAAACATGACCTATAAGGAAAAGTAAAAACAAAACAAAACAAAACTGGGCATGTTTAGTCCTGAGAAAAGAAGACTCGGGGTGTGGGTGGGGGTGGGGAGAGGAGGGAGGGGAAGGAGAGGGAGGGGAGATGTGTTAAGGGCTATTATAAAGTGAATGATGATCAGTTGTTCTCCATGTCCCCGGAAGGTAGGATAAAAAGTTATTTTTTTGTTTTATTTTTCTGCAGCAAGGTAGATTTAGGTTGTATATTAGGAAAAAACTTTCCTAACTATAAGGATAGTTAAGCACTGGAATAGGTTTGCAAGGAAGGCTGTGGAACCCCTGTCATTGGAGGTTTTTAAGAATAGGTTGGACAAATACCTGTCAGGGATAGGCCAAGTATACTTGGTCCTGCCTTAGAGTGGGGGGGAGAGGAGGGGCTGAAGTAGAAGTCCTCTCAAGTTCCCTTCCAGCCCTACATTTCTGTGAGTACAGTAGAAGTATGTTTCTCTGAAAGTGTTCATTTATTGCATCTGAGTTTTAATTGTTAACAACCCTAGATAATGGTATCCAACACTAAGGCTTCAGATGAGTGAATCACTGATGCTATGATTACTTAGGGTATGTCTACACTGCAGTTAGACATCCCATTTGGCTCATGCAAACTGACTCAGGCTTGCGTGCCTGAGGCTAAGGGGCTGTTTAATTGCAGTGTTGATGTTCAGGCTTGGGCTGTTGCCTGGGCTCTAGAACCCTGCAAGGTGGAAGGGTCCCAGAGCTTGAACTGTAGCCTGTAACATCTATAGCCCCTTAGCCTATGAGCTTGAGATAGCTGGCATGGGCCAGCTGTGGATGTCTAATTGCAGTGTAGATATACCCTTAGTTTCCTTTTTGCAGACCTCTTTGACTCTGCCACAGATTCCACCTTTCAGATAGTTAGATAAAATATCAGTGGTCCTTACAGGTCACCTCAGGGTGTTGAAAAGGGAAGTGCTAAGGGTGAGGAGACACAAGGGAAAAAGAAGTTAAGTTAGGAGAGAGGAAAATGAGATGATCAAATTTTGAAAAAAAAAAATCTTTTACCAAAATTGTCTTTAACTCCATCCACCTATTTTTTCTCCCAAACCATTATGTGAGAAACTCACTGCCTTTCCAACCACTGAAATTATTTTACTTTTCACAGAGTGTTTTTTGTTTGCTTCATTTGATGACTGAAAATTGTATTCCTGAGACCTACATACAGAGAAAAGATGTACTGGAGATTATTAGAAGCCTAAATGCTTATAGCGTTTGAATGAATAGTGTATGTCATATGAAGTGGAAGAAAATATTTATAGAATAAATATTGCATGGTCTGATACTCCATCATGATTACATTTTGCAGGGGGGTAAAGGGTGGGGATGGTAGTTTTGAACATCTGCAAAACCATGTCAAGTGGTGGATTAAAGTATAAAGCCAGGGAACTCAGACTTTTTAAAATTCCAAATTTGTCTTTCACTGTTTCGCTTATTACTTATATTGGTACCCATCACTTTGCAGTTGCTTACTGTTTCTGAAACGTTACAGATCAGGAAACCCATCTTATAATTTATTTACAAGGGATCTATTACAGACTATGGTGACAGCTCTCGAGAGGTTTGCAGGGAGACACTTCACAATATATGTAATGCTTATTGGCTTCTAAACGCAGATAAGTCAGTTTAATTGAACTAGTGATGCAGCCCTCAAAACATGTTACTTGAAATGCACCACTGTATTCCTATATTAAATTTGATATGAACAAATCAGATTTATGTGCCTGAAGCATAGAAGTTTGTGTTTTTAGAATGCTGAAGGTCACATGCCAATCAAACACAAGTTGTGAAAACTAGCATTATGACGAACAATGAATAGAAATGCTTCATATTTCATTAATTCTTCTTGCAGAGCTGGAGATTGTTTTTCTTCTTAACACAGACAATAACATTTTACCTTCATGGCCTTGAGCAGCTCAGTTGATGCTTGACCTTGCATATAATCCTAGTGGTAAGAGCATCCTTTTAGTGTTAGAATATGTGCTGTGTTTTCTTTTCCTTTCAGAACAGGTTTGTGACTTGCCTCCAATTGTACTCAGAGGAATGTACAGTCCCTTGTAAAAGTATATTTAAGTTTGTGAAATAATTTAGTCAAGCCAGATGCGACCTCAGGATAACATAAATTGAACTTGATATTGAAGAAAAATAACACATATGCAACGATGTTGGTAGAAGGGGGGAAAAAACCACAGATACACATTCTGGGAGAAAATTCTTCTAATAATAAGTGGATATGACTGTACCAAATTACAAAGTCTATTTTGTACCTGTGTTGAAATATTTGCACTGAGGCTACACTAGTTTGGACTTGCTCAAGGCAACCTGTTATGACACATTCCAGACAGCTACCCTTGGGAAGGCATTTGACACCTCATTGAAGGACTATCACAAAGAGCTATTGAGTATTTGTGGCACCTTAGAGACTAACAAACATAAGCTTTTGTGAGCTACAGCATGCATGTAGTGGAAAATACAGTGGGGAGATTTTATATACACAGACAACATGAACCAATGGGTGTTACCATACACACTATAACAAGAGCGATCAGGTAAGGTGAGCTATTACCAGCAGGAGAGCGGGAGGTTGGGTGCGGGGGGGACCTTTTCTAGTGATAATCAAGGTGGGCCATTTCCAGCAGTTGACAAGAATGTGTGAGGAACAGTTTGAGGGGGGGGGAATAAACATGGGGAAATAGTTTTACTTTGTGTAATGACCCATCCACTCCCAGTCTTTATTCAAGCCTAAGTTAATTGTATCCAGTTTGCAAATTAATTCCAATTCAGCAGTCTCTCATTGGAGTCTGTTTTTGAAGTTTTTTTGTTGAAGAATTGCCACTTTTAGGTCTGTAATCAAGTAACCAAAGAGATTGAAGTCTTCTCTGACTGGTTTTTGAATGTTATAATTCTTGACGTCTGATTTGTGTCCATTTATTCTTTTACATAGAGACTGTCCGGTTTGGCCAATGTACATGGCAGAGGGGCATTGCTGGCACATGATGGGATAGATCACATTGGTAGATGTGCATGTGAACGAACCTCTGATAGTGTGGCTGATGTGATTAGGCCCTATGATGGTGTCCCCTGAATAAATATGTGGACACAGTTGGCCATGGGCTGTGTTGCAAGGATAGGTTCCTGGGTTAGTATTTTTGTTGTGTGGTGTGTGGTTGCTGGTGAGTATTTGCTTCAGGTTGGGGTGGGGGGGCTGTCTGTAAGCAAGGACTGGCCTGTCTCCCACGATCTGTGAGAGTGATGGGCCATCCTTCAGGATAGGTTGTAGATCCTTGATGATGCATTGGAGAAGTTTTAGTTGGGGGCTGAAGGTGATGGCTAGATGGCTAGTTCTGTTATTTTCTTTGTTGGGCCTGTCCTGTAGTAGGTAACTTCTGGGTACTCTTCTGGCTCTATCAATCTGTTTCTTCACTTCAGCAGGTGGGTATTGTAGTTGTAAGAATGCTTGATAGAGATCTTGTAGGTGTTTGGCTCTGTCTGAGGGATTGGAGAAAATGCGGTTGTATCATAGAGCTTGGCTTTATGGATGGATAATGGATCATGTGGTATGGTCTGGATGAAAGATAGAGGCATGTAGGTAAGCATAGCGGTCAGTAGGTTTCCAGAATAGGGTGGTGTTTATGTGACCATTGCTTATTAGCACCGTAGTGTCCATCAGTCTGGGGTTATCAGTTTTGATTAACTCTCAACTAATGGCCTGCCCCCATGAAACAATTGTCTTTCTACACAAGAGCCTGCAAAGGGCAGGGGCAATCATGAGTGGTGGATGTGAAATTTCACAGTCGAGCACATTGCACAGAGACAGGGACCCTATTTAAAAGCAAGGTCCTGCTCTGTGTCATGTGCAGGGGAGCCAGCTATTGTCACATGTAAGGGCTTGCAGGGGAGAGAAAGAGCAGGAGGGACTCTGCTCAGCATAGAGCACTGACAAACCTTAGAGTCACAGGAGCTGTGAGAGCAAACTGGGTGAGGGCTCATCAAAGATCTGTAACTCTCAACTGCTTTAAGAGTAATGTCGTAGTTAAGAAATTCCTTTGCTAAACCTGTGGTCCTTGCTTTCCTGCTATGTTGTCTGCAAAGGGGTAATGTCACAATATAACTGCCTCTCCTGCCTCCCATGGGGACCCCTGGGTAAGCAGTTTAGCATTCTATGTTGCTAGCACCTGTATATGTAGTGGAGTGTATTGTGGGAAGGGTTGAAGGTGTGAGTGTGGAGTGAAAGCTTCCTTTGCAGGGTACAAGAGGCCATAGAGGGAGGAAGGGAGAAGGGAATGGGTTAACTCGATGCTCCAGCTAGGTCCAAAGATAAGATGCTGACTCCAGCCCAAGGCCACAGCACACAACCAACTCTCGGCTGCCTACCAAGAAAGATGGGGGCCTGAGTTCCAACCCAGTCCAGCCGTGAGAAAGGAGGATTCAGCTAAACAGAATTGTAGGGGCCGCAAAAACCAATGAGACAGTGAAGGCCAGCGAGTGGGAAAACAATAGTTTTGCGTCCCTGAAGCCGGTGTGTTTTGGGAAAGCTGAGGAAGCTGCGGAAAACTGGTTTGGACTGGTACAAAAAGCATGGGGGACAAAGGTTCCTGAACAAAACGCCCGCAAAAGACCCCAGGACTTAAAACCCTCCTAAGAGCTGAAGCAAGTCGGAGATCAACAGCGGACCCTGGACGGTCTGTGCACAGGACAGAACTCTCATCCACCCTTCCCCCTCTTCTTCTTATGTTACACCCGGGCTTGGCCAGCCTTGGGTTGTGTGTGTGTGAGTGTGAAAGCGGGGGAGGGCTCGGGCACTAATGCTTTCTTCCTTCCTTTGAGTGACGTGGGGAGAATCCAGCACTCACCTCTGTTATTTTATTAATAAAGCTTTAAAACTAAGTCCTTTGGTATGCTCCTTCATCTTCTCCCCTAAAGATTCTGCAGCCTCAGCCTTATCACCTGATGCCCCAAGCAGATTGGTAACAAATCTGTCACAGTTTTGGTGGAGAATTGTAGGGTGGTGGGGAGGGGGCCTCCAGAGTGCACCATCTGATCTGCCCTTGGTATTTCATGTTTGCTCTGCCCGACATGGTAGGTATTTCATGTTAAGGATTTTATGATTAAAGGTGTGCCCCACCCTCAGTCGTAGCATGACTGAGAAATGGAGGGAGATTTAGTATTCCTCCCTCCACCTCGGTCAGTGGGGAAAGGGTGCAGGTGGGTCTACCCCTGGCCATAGAAGTGCCAGGCAATAGGAGGAGGACTTAAAGACCCTAGCGAAAGGAAAAATCCTCGGTGCGTACACCCTCAGCCGTAGCATGCCTGAGCATAAGAGGAGAATTTAAGGTTTCTCGCTCTGCTTGAGAAGGGTTTTGGATTTGGTGTATGGACCCTCAGTGGTAGAGGACTGAGTAATACGGAGGGAGGCTTATCATCTCTCCCTCCGGCCCAGGGGGGTGAACATTGCAAGCCCTGGTGCCGGCATGGGCAGCGTGAAATTTCAAGTGACTGGAAAGATCTTAGGAGTTGTACTAACGGATTGTAATAACATGTTCAGGAAACAGAAGGGTACAACTGCAGACTCTGGAGTCCCGCAGTCGTCGGCGATGGCATTAACGATGGGTTCAAGGCTGGACGCACAGGCATTCAGGAGCATGGACACGGGAGTTCAGCTGCCCGGCCCACTGAGGTCACGGGAGGTCTGGTGGACTGGGTGCCCGTGCTACGGGGGAGACAGTAAAGAGGGACGGGACCCTGTTTCCTCTTTCAAATGGGGGTAGGTTTCAGAGTAGCAGCCGTGTTAGTCTGTATTCACAAAAAGAAAAGGAGTACTAGTGGCACCTTAGAGACTAACCAGTTTATTTGAGCATAAGCTTTTGTGAGCTACAGCTCACTTCATCGGATGCAATGGGGGTAAGGACCTCTCCTGGTTGGAGAGGGCTCTCACCGAAGTGGGATACAATCCCTGGGTTTCTGTGGCAGAGCTTCAGAGAAGCGTGCATACTTAGCAGGATTTGTTAGACCTGTATGCCGAGTATGAATGGTAGAAGGGTAAAAACTTTGGGGCAGCTGTGGGATTGGTATGGACTGCAGCAGCTATGTGGTATCAAATGTTGTCAGGGCAGAAAGAGGAGTCGGGGGAAAAGGGAGCGCCCGACAGCTAGTGGAAATGCAACAAATGAAAGCACAAATTACTAACCAGGCGGCAACCCAAGCTGATGCCCAGGACAAGTTGCAGGCCTTGAGATAGGACTTCCAGGCAGAAAAAGCAGAATGCACCCACCTGGAAGCACTGGCTAAGCAAGTACCAGTCCTCGCCGTTAACTAAAGAGGACTTGAATAGGAAAGGGACCAGGATGGGTGGGGGCTAGTTAAGGAGCCCACCCTCCTTGCTAAACTGGTAGTGGAACAAAGCCTGTGCCCATGGAAAGGGACGGTTCAACAAGAAAAACAGGATCGGGCCCAAGCAAGCAAGCAACAAATAAAAAATAATAATAATAATATAAAAGCCCGAAGGGCATAATAGCAACAATAATAATAAAATGCAAACATAAGAAATTCAAATCCCTAACATAGTATTTAAAATAATAAAATCTAAATTAATTAAAATGTCATTTTAAAAATAAGCAAATATTTTTTTAAAAAAAGTAAAAAATTAACTCTGCAAAAGCTAAAAAATAAGCAATTAAACATTGTAACAATATTAAAAATATATATATTATAAAAAAAATTGGTTTCTTTGCAGCCATTCTGAAGGAAAAATGGGTCCTTTTCCAAAAAAAAGTCTGTAAATAATCCAGGCAAAAAAACTATCCAATTAAAATAATTTAACTATAAACAAGTTAGTCAAATTTGCTAAAAGAATATAAGGGGGTTCTATTAAAATTTAACTGCCCTAAATATATATAGGGAATGTAATCTATATACAGCTATATAAAAACAAAGCAGTGTAAAAAAAATGTGCATTTTCCCCAGGACATGTGCAGTGTCTATTATAAAAGGGGTAAAAAAAATGCAAACAAGCCATGCTACTTAATTAAAATCCAAGTAGGGCTCCAAAGGGAGCCACAATAGGTTGTGTTTCCTTTTGCAAATTTTTATGTGTTTTAAAAACAAAAATAAAAAGTAATCAAAACTCTGGTAAAAGTTAATTGTGTCCCTTTTAAGACAAAGTCTCTGAGCTGCTAATGGCTTTCAATTCAAAGGCAAACCAAAAAGCATCTGTGTTAATGCAAATTACCTAACTAATAAAGGTAAAAGCCGTTAAAACTGGGCCTGCCTATAAAGCAAACACCAAAAAAATATGGGGGTAATTCCTGTGTTTTGTCTGCAATCAGCAAGGGTATTTATAAAAAAAAAAAAAAAAGCAATAATCTGCCACCCCAAAAGGGTAAAAACATATTATTTTTGTCTTTCAAAAAATCAGAAAAAGCTAACACTAGCTAAAAAGCAACCCAAAATTCCATAAATCTACTGTCAAAATAGAAATTGTGTTCTGTGTTCTATGTTTTGTCTTATGTTGCTTGTCTTGTTGGTACCACTGTTATATATTTAAAAAAAATACTGCAAAAAAGCATCCTCAGGTAGTAAGCACCATATTTTAAAAAAAATTAGTTTTAAAGCCAAAATTATAAATACTGTAAATCTAAAAATAATTAAAAATGAATTAAGCTCTCTGTCCCAACTACAAAACAGCCTAATACAAAAATAAAAACAAAAAACCATACCGCTATAGCTATAAAATGTACTAAAATGCAAATACTTGCTTTGTCCACCTTGAAACACAAAATGTTTTAAATAATATCAAAAAACACTAAGGTTTTAATATACTTGCTAAAGCAAAGCAAAAATCACTGTTTAATAATTATCAATACAAATAAATGCAGTATGTTTCTAGCATAGTAAGGCCAGGCCTTTTAATTAAAAAATTGATGTTAAAAACGCACACCAACAAGCTCTAAAAACAAAAATATAAAAAGTTAGCCCACTCCTCATATGGCACATGGAATTCTTCTGGCTATCCCAGACCGAGAGCCAGTGGGCTGAGGAGGGAGGGTAGCTATTATACATCAAAGGTTGTATGAAGTGGACTCCTCAAAAGTCAGTGTGCTTGTCCTTGCCTGTTCCTCCAAAGCCCTGTAGTAAAAACATTTCACTAAAATCCTATATATAAAATAAATAATAAAACTAAAGTACTATATAATGGGCAAAAAAGAAAGTATTTAAAAAAATTAAAATATTAGCAACCCAGCTAATAAACAAATATAAATATAATGTAAATACTATGTTTACCAATAATCACATTCACTGTTTGCCACAATCAAAAAAGTCTCAGCTTTGTCCAGTGGAAAAAAAGAATCTATGTAAAACCCGCAAGGCCATAAAGGCTGCTTTAAATTAAAAAAAAAAAAAGGCCAAGTATAAAAAAATCATTATTAATAACATCCAAAAATAGCAAATTAAAAACAAGGTAATGTTGCAAAAGCTGGAGAAAGCAACCCACACTCTGGACACCAAATGGGTGGGTCCGTACTCCATTGTGAATCGCATGTCCCCAGAAGTTTACCAGCTTCAGCTACCCGGTAAACTAAAATGTGCGCATGCCAATCAGCTCAAAACATATGTTTCTCCCTCTGTTTCTGGTCATGGTGTCGTGGGCCTCAGTTGTGGACCAGCCACCTGCCTGGACCATCCGGGTCTTCATCTGTCCATAAAATTATTCAAATAATTATTTAAAAAAAAAAAAAAAAAAAAACAACCCTCCAAAAGCTCTCCGTGATTTCAAGCTGCCAATTGGGCCCAAGCCACAGTGTGGCAAAAGGCTAAAAAAAAAGGTGCCTTAAAGGCAGTGTATAGTCCAGATAAACACCATAGGGCCACAGTAAAATACTTGGTGGGTGGCCCTGGACTTCCCTTAAATCCCAGAGGAACAAACCCTGTTCCTCATGTCGTAGCCTGAAGCAAAATAAAAAGCCCTTTGACGAGCAATAGCAGCTCCTAATCCCTGGCCACAATATTGTTGTTGTGACGACCTAAACCAGACAAACAACATCCATAACAAAAGCCAAAAAAAGCTGTAACACAACAACTAATAACTTAAAAAGTTTTATATGTGCCTCAGTTTCCCCAATAAATGCATTTATGTTGTTCTTTTTCTTTCCCTTTTTGCTTTGTTAACAAAACAAGGCAGTAATAGCAAAAGCCCAGGGACACCCTGAACAGGAGTGGTGGGACTGCTCTTGCTACTTCAGGCCTGCAAAATTCATCAGTGTAATGCAATGTATGTATAATGGCACATATCTGTGGGAATCATACAATCATAGAATATCAGAGTTGGAAGGGACCCGGGTGTCCAATGCTTTTGTCATCCTCTGTTTACTTCACCACTATTCAAAATTAGCCATAATAAAAAAAAAGGAGGGTCAATTATCCATTGGCAGGGGGGCAATTGTGGCTTAGCATCCTGGGAATATGGCATCATGTATTATCTGGGTATTTTTCCAGGGGTGGCCCCCTGCTGAAAGCCCCAGGTCCCCTGGCCCTGCATATCCCTCCCCAATTAAATCCCAAACAAAATTAACCCAAAAAAACCCCGTACCCTACCAGGTAGCACCACAAAAAATAACCTTCCATCCCATCACCACCTAAACCCCCTCCCAAAAAGTTTGTTTCCACCTGGAAATAAATGAATAAGCTCAGGGTGCCCACAGCTCTGGTGGGGCTCCAAGGGAGTATGTGTAAGCAACTGTGAGCAAACAGAAGGTTAAACGTCTCAATGTTTCACACTTGCACCTGGCTTTTGCATTTTAACAGAGCTGAGATGCGAGAAGAGACTATCATGGACCTCTTATACATTTAACAATTAGAACAAGAAGTCAGTAATACCATAACATTATTGTTTTCTACAGATACTATTCCAAATATACCTTTTCCTGTTCATATATTGTAGCTTGTTAGAAAATACTACAAATACAGCTCTGTGTGTGGTCTTCATCAAGTATTTCAAACATCTAGGCCCAGATAATGGCATCAAGAGTTTGCTAGGTACCTCAAGTTTGGATGCAAGAAAAGTAGCAAAGCCTCGGTGGTCTGGGGGTTGGTTCTATGCTGGCCTTAGCCCCTACATAGATTAGACAGAGGTCTACACACTCCACAGTTAAAATGAAAAGTTGCTAGAAAAAAAGTTACATCTGCACAGCTCCTTGGTATCTTTATTCTAGAAGAAAGTTCTGAACTCATGCTAGTGACCAGAGTTAGAATGTTTCATGCTATCACTTTGAACATCACTAGGGTATGCAAGCAGCAGAGGGAGTCCGTTTGTAATGTGTTCTTTTAATTAACATGAGCACATTAATTCTAATATGGAAAATAACTTAAAATAAGTATACCAAGATCTTCTATCCTCATTGTACCTCATTTTTATCAAACTAAAATATTTTTTTTTTAAAATCCTTTTCTTTGCCTGTTTTTAGCATTCCTGTCATTACCGAATAATGCCTCTGGGTAGTAGATTTTGATGCTCTGTTGACCTCTCTAACTTTTTAATTTCACCTTGTTGATTAGCAGGCAGGAGTGGCCTTTGACTCCTCAGACACCAAATGTGATCAGTGCAGCATTGGTAACATGGATGCTTTTCTTTGATTTAAAGATAAACATTTTGAGCTCTTTAGATATGTTAATGGAATTGTAATAATCACTGAGAGCATGCATTTTTAGTGATGTTCCATGGAGATTGGTGGTTGGTCTGATGCTATTTAACATGTTTGTCAATGACCTGGAAGAAAACATAAAATCATCACTGATAAAGTTTACAGATAATCCAAAGCTTTGGGAGTGTTAAATAATGAAGAGGCAGGTCACTAATATAATACAATCTGAATCATTTTGTAAGACGGACACAAGCAAACAATATGTGTTTTAATATGGACAAATGTGTATACATTTAGGAGCAAGGAATGTGGGCCATGCTTACGGGATGATGGACTTTGTAAGCAATGACTCTGAAAAAGATTTGGGGGTCGTGGTGGATAACAGCTGAACATGAACTCTCAGTGCAAAGCTGTCCCTGAAAGGGCTAATGCATTCCTTGAATGCATAAACAGGATTTTTTAGCCTCCATTTTTAGCATTGGTGGGACTGCTTCTGGAATACTGTATCTAGTTCTGGTGTCAAGAATTCAAAGAAGAGCCACAAGAATGATTAAAGGATTAGAAAACATATTTTATAGTGAGACTCAAAGAACTCAGTCTGTTTAGTTTAACAAAGAGAAGGTTAAGGAGTGACTTGATCACAGTCTGTGAGTGCCTACATGGAGAACAATGTTTAATTATAAAGGGCTCTTCAGTCTTGCAGACCATAGTATAGCAAGATCTAATGGCTGGAAGTAGAAGCTAGATAAATTAAGATTAGAAAAAAGATATAAATGTGTAACAGGGAGGGAACTAACTACTGGAACAATTTACCAAGGGTTGAAGTAGATTCTCCTTCACTGGGAATGTCTAAATTGAGATTGATTTTTTTTCTTTTATTCTAGAATATATGCTCTAGTTCAGGCACAAATTGATTCAAGCAACTCCTCTGGCCTGTGTTTATATAGGGGATTAGACTAGATGATCATAATGTTTTATATTATTTTTTCTGACCTTATCTATGAAACTTTTTTTATTGCTCTGTTTCTGGATCTTGATGGTGGATACAAGAAGTATCATGTTTTTTATTTCAAATATTCAATATTGGATGATAGATATAGAAAAACCTATTTCACCTTAATTTTGATACGCTATGGTGAAGTCAATAGCCCTGTTAATAGATACTATTACATACTTCATTGGAGGAACAGTAGATTCTAACTAATTTGCACAGACTGAGATCCACAGAAAATGAATGAGTTTCGTGAATTAACATGTAAGGGCTTGATCCAAAGTCCACTGAAGTCAAGGGCAATCTTTCCATTGACTTCAGTAGGTTTTGGTGCAGGACCAAATGCAAGGACAATGCATCACATCATTTACTTTGACAATTGTAGTTTAATTTTAATTATTTATAGTACTTCATAATGTACAAGCACATTTCCTGTAAAATAATTTATTCTTAGTGATATTTATTATAGATTTTGCTATCAAATATTTGCTAAGAGGTAGGAAGTTCTATTTTTCTGTATGTAGATTAGTGAAGTGTGTAGTAGCAAGATTCTACTATACCAATGAGGTATGTGTGTTGTACTTTGGAGTACCTGATGTCTCTCTCTCTGAATTGTTCTGGTTCTGTTATTTCTACCCTTAAACAGTGCTGTTGAGCAAGGGATCATCTTCACTAGACTGTTTGTTCTATTGTGTCCTAGAGAAATAGGGTCTGCTTTTCATACAAGCAGTCAAATTGGTATTTAGAAATGTCATCCCAGATACGGTGACATTTTTCTATTATATTCCAAGATAAATATAACCTTTCATTCCATTTTACTTTTTTTTTAATTATGTGGTGCCATAGTCAGCCACTTTGTTTTGAGATTTATTTTAAAAATAGGTTTCAGAGTAGCAGCTGTGTTAGTCTATATCTGCAAAAAGAAAACAAGGACTTGTGGCACCTTAGAGACTAACATATTTATTTGAGCATAAGCTTTTGTGAGCTACAGTGAGTTGTAGCTCACGAAAGCTTATGCTCAGATAAATTTGT